>NW_023503389.1:0-23526 GCF_014529535.1 Bradysia coprophila
TATTCGGATGCTGGTGAACAAGAACTCTTTAATGCATTGCAAGAGTCGGTTCAGTTAGAAACTGAGTCGATTATACCACCTACTGTCGATGTTCCGACAATTATGGCAACATGGACTAGACAGCCAGGGTTCCCACTTATAACAGTAGTGCGAAACTATGACGACAGAACCGATCAAGTCACACTAAGGCAACAGAGATATTATTCCTTCCACCAACCGAGACAGAAAATACGACTTGGTGGGTGCCCATACAATTTGGTTACTCCAACAATCCGGGCTTTGAAAATGTTCGCGCAGATGGTTGGATACCTCAAAACAGTACTTCGTGGGAAATAACTGTAGATTCTCTGGGTGCTGATGACTACTTGTTAATCAATAAGCGTGCTGCTGGCTACTACCGAATTATGTACGACGACAGGAATTTCAGGCTCATTTCCGATGCCATTCTTCGAAATGGATCTCTATTCCACACAACCAACATTGCCCAGTTGATGGACGACACATTGGAATTCTATCGAACTGGTAGGATATCGCTGATCCCGGTTCTAGACGTACTGCGTGTTTTAGAAATCCAGTCGGATTTTGTCAGCTGGAACCGAGCCTTTTCGACTCTTTTCTTCATTAGTCAAAACTTCAGGGGTCACCGGAACTATGATATATGGGCAGATTTTGTGCGCAGTCTAACAGAAGAATTGTATGATTCCATTGGAGTAGAAGACACCCCAGGCGAACCGATTTTACGGAAGTTTGCTCGGGAATCGATCGTTCATTTAGCATGTCAAATGGGTTCAGTGCACTGTCGAAGCGATGCCAATCGTCAACTACGTCGCCACTTAGAAACTGGTGAAGAGTTCCATCAAAACATTCGACACACGTTAATGTGTGCATCGTTGCGAAGTGCAACAAGAACCGACTTCCATTCAATGTGGAATCGGCTTATGTCGTTGCCATTGGAGTATTTCAGTGAAAGAACCGAAATAATCGAATGGTTGGCTTGTTCGCAGTCTCGCGTCTTGTTGAATGAATTTGTTAGATCGTCGATCAACTCGACCAATTCTAACAATGTCGAGTACACCTATTTCGAGCAGTACAGCGTTTTCAATGCAATCGTTCGAAATGCTGGTAATATTGGCCTTGGCGTTGCACTGGAATTTTAAACGAAAATGCCGTTGAAGCGTTCCACACGTATGGTCAGTGGTTCGTTCAGAGTCTTGCATTCGTCGTAAGTAACGCTGAACACGCGGAACTGGTAAGACAATTAAAATCCTGCTACCTCGGCGATCCATTTTTCAATTTTTGTTTCCAGTTCCTTACATTCCAACACATCTTACTCGATGCGGGTTTGATGGTTCAAGGTGAAATCAATTTCAATATGGAACAAGTTGCCGAGTCTGCGAAATGGCTAGAGACAGAGGGTGAAGTTGTCAATGATTGGCTTTTGGAAAACTTTGCTTAAAGGATTTGTGAATGTCGTTTCGTTTAAGAAATAAAACTTTTATTAACCTGTCACATACGGCTATTCATCTGTTATCGATAACGACGACAAAAATAATGACGAGCTCGGGGTAATATGGTCCTTTATATAGTAAAATGCATGTTAAAAAAATTGAAGTACAAGATTTGAAATCAACCCCGATTACAAATACTTTGATCGATGGAAGTAATAATACTGGTAATATGCTTGCCATCTGTGACAGGTTAAAACAGAGCCATCTAGTACTGTTAACAACTGTCGTTTACAGTTCATAATTGTATCCGAGCCGGAGACTAGGTATGCAACTATATCGAATTGGAAATACACTTACCAAAAGCAGGTTGCTCAATACCACACAAGTAAGTTTACGGGTATCACAATGAGCAGTAGCATCCAATGTTTTCTGGTCATACTTCACGTCAAAGAATTCACGTAAACGTATTCTTCATGTAATGGTTCATATTCGCTAGGGATGGGCGATATTGATATTGATAATCGATAATTATCGATTATCGATAATCGATAAATTTTTCTATCGAAAATTATCAAAAATAATATCGATAATCGATAATAATTGATATTTCGATAATTATCAAAATATCGATATCTCGATAATAATCAAAATATCGATATTTGATAATTATCGAAAAATCGATTTTTTGATAGCTACTATGAATATGAATATTTAGATAAACCAATACAAATGCATGCAGTTTTCAGCTGTAACTCTTCCATCTTTCCATTAGGATGATGATAAATTAGACAGAGATCTCGAAAAGTTGCTTAGAACAGTTTTCAATTTCTTCACAGTAACATAACTTTATGATTATCAATTATTTTCGGAAATATCAAAATTTGATAATTATTGAAATATCGATATTTTGATAATTATCGATATTTCGGATAATTATCAAATTATCGATAATTCGATAATTATCGATAATTATCAAATTATCGATAACGATTTGATATATCAATTATCGATAAATTGTTTTGATTGATATTATCGATAATATAAAAGGTCTCCCATCCCTAATATTCGCAGGGGTCAAACTACTAAGTAATGGTTAACTTTCACACTGGGTCAGTCAATAAAATAATCAATTTGTTGAAAATACTCTAGATCAAATGAAGTCACAGATTCGGTATGCATATCAGTGAAACAAAACTATCAATCAATAAAATGACAATACTGTTGTGCACACGTAAAAAGTGCCAATTTCGTAACTAAGATGTTATTGTCAAGTGTTCCCTGGATCTCCATCATTTTGCAGATACGAAATGAGGTAAATCATAGAAACGGAGAATAACAGCTTAGATATGAAATTGACAGTTTTTACGTGTGCAAAACAGTAAACAGTATGTCTTGATTTACCATCAACTTTAATCGAAAGAATAGATCCAAAAAATCATCAATCATAGACAAAGATCTTTTTAGTGATGGCCTATTGCCATTTGTTCTAAAAATCCAGAGGATACACTAGCACTCCGAATATCGTACGATTGAAGTTCATTTCGCGAGCTGTAGTATTATCTTGATAGGTGCGTTGGTAATCGAAATTCCATTCCGTTGGCAGATAAAGATCGGCTGCAATGACATTGATTAAGAAAATGGTCACACAAATAGCAGTGACGATTCCCAAAGTGATTCTCTTCATTATATCTTCCCATGAATGTCGTTGCACATTTTTCAACACCAAAATTGATATCAAAAATCCGACTATACCGCCTTCGATGTGACCTGGATTGCTAGTCTGCCAATGGATAAAGGTTTTTATTTCTGTTAAATTTGAATGATTTCGAAGGTCATTTGGTTACATTCAAGTATGCTTTGGCCACAATTTCCAGGTACAAGCTGAAGCTAACGTCGAAAGTGATGTAACATAATAGCCAGAAGAATCGACAAAAATTTTCTGTCCATTTCGTTCCAGTTTAAGATAATCGTTGATAAATGTGAGAAAAGTAGACCATAAACTCCAGCAGATGCACCCACTGCATAGATATGAGGCCGCAGAACGGTAATAAACAACGAACCGCCGACAATAGATGCGAAATAAACGATTGCTGTACGCCTCCAATTGTGTACGATCTCGAGTAGAACGCCCAGTATTAGTTGCAAGGTAATTGTCATCCATAGATGAGGAGCTCTAAAGGTTATACCCGTCGATCAGAAAAAGGTTAAAGCTTGAATTTTTGTGAATTTTTTCTTGGAGTTCACGGCAGTACCGGACTGGCTCGAAAAAGCCCATCGGGGGCTCCATGCAACCCAATTTAAAAAGGCCCACAAATTAAAAATTCTCATACAAAAATCCAAAAGGCCCATCGGAAATTCCCCGAATTCACCATATGGCCAGTCCGGGCCTGAGTTCACGAATTTTGCTGAAAGTTTGTTTCGACAAATCGAGGAAAATTTGACGAAATTCGAGAAAATATTTTTTCTGTATACGTGGGAGTGGATTGGTGAGCTATGATATGAATCGGTCGGTAGGGAAAGTAAACGGTCGAGAAGGAAATTAACGGTTGGGAAGGAATCCACCAACACACTCTCACCAACACCAACACACTCGATGTGGAAATATACTATTACTAAATAAGCCCTGGGAAATGCGTCATTACTACCCGGCCTAGTGAGTAAAATAACTTACGTAATTGTTTGAAACTTTGTATTCTGTCTTGTGTGCCAAACTTGACAAAATGAAAAGTTCCAAACAAGGACGTAATATACTGTTCGTCCGTTACCCAGTATGAACAAGCATGATAGTGAGAAATCGCCAAATTTCGTGTCGTCGATGTGGATCGATTCCGAAAATCATAGCCAGCAGTTTCTTATCCATGGTATACATAAGCGTTACCTATATTTTCACAGAGGAATCACACAGAAAAAGGGAGGGGATTACAAAAAGGAACAAAGTCTCTATTTCAGTTGCTGCATTTTTACTTGCACTATAGAGATGCCAATTATGAACACCGGAAAATGTTTGATTTTCATCCGCTTGCGTTTGGGTAATTTAGCACCCTGACCTCCAACATCCTTGATAAGCAATTCTGTATGCGTTCCCATGTCTACGTTAGCTGTCGACTCACTCGCCATTAATTTTGAGTTTAAATCACTGATCGAAGCACCTTAAATATTTCAATCACAACACAAAACTTTTGGCAATAAAAATTTGGACAAGCAATTCGAAATCAAACAATGTGTCGAGGGAAATGCTCAGAGACAATTGAAGTCAAGTTACCATAGAGTACGAGCAATATACAGCGATAAATTTTAAGGTGTGAATAAAATGACGACACTGGGGACAACACCCTGCATATCTATGCTTTCACTTGACCAGAGCATGGCATATTTTAAGAGAGGTGAGGAATTTATTTGAGGTTTTTTACGTTTTATAAATAATATAAAATACTCTAATGAAGCGTTAATGAGGTTGTTCAATACCCTCTCTAGCAACCGCAACCTAACTTCATTTATTAAGGTGGTAGAAATGCAATGCAGCCTTTGCATTTTACATGTAAAATTAGAAATTAGTCAACAATGTATGATTCTACAAACTAAGGAATAAGGTGGTATTTTGACAGCGTCAAAACAAAGTTTGTTTGCTAGAGAGGGTATTGGGATTGTTACATAAAAATGTGTCAATGAAAAATGTTTCGAGGTAGACGAGGTAGACGCAAAACATTTCCGTTTTGGCTAAATTTGTGGTATCATAGAAAGGATAAAAATGAGCAGCGATTTTTTGATTGTTTGTTTGCTTTTCGTACCTATTTCTATTGAAATTATTTTCGCCTTGCCATATTCATAGCACTGCTCCTAGCATTTACACAGAAAATATTCTGAGGCTGACACATTAAGATACAGTAGGCTCTACGTTTCTTTTGTAAAAATGGATAGCCTGGATTTGTTATATGAGTTAAGACCGTAGCACTGCTCCTAGCACGAACACAAATTTTTCTAACATCAAAAAACCGACAAATTTTCAAACAGATACGTGTTTTTATTCACACCAATCTAGCAGCACAGCTAGACCGGTGTTCGTTATATGAGTTAAGACATACAATAAAAACAATCGTAAGCGTTGGCGCTTATCACTGAAACGTTCAAATAAATTCAGTGTTAATGCTAGGCAGTACATTTCATACATATTTCAAATCATTGATGGGAATAGGTCTTTTGGATCAGTACAAATTCACCATTATTGTCCAATAGTCTGATGAACCTGTTACCGACGGCACGTATCAGTATTATTACCGGGTATATTACTTCCATCGATCAAAGTATTTTTAATCGATTGATTTCAAATCTTGTACTTCAATTTTTTGAATATGCATTTTACTGTATAATTGATCATATTATCCAGAGCTTGTCATTACTTTTGTCCTCGTTATCTATAACAGATGAGATTAACCTTTTACAACCGACTGGTCTGTATCTGGAGAATGCTGGTTATTTACGTATGTGTCTTTGGGCGAATGATTTTAGGCATAGAGATACTTAGAGTATTTATGAGGCGAAATTCAATGAAAAATCATCTCACACACACCATCGACAAAAATGTCTTTTTTTTCTTTTCTTTTTAAACATGACAATCGTACTTGCTTCATGACATTTTATGTGTGAAATATTTAATTAAATCTATTCTTTTGATGTCCTAAAATGCGTCGAAAATACTATAACATAATTCAATGAACCAATTTTGACTCCACTTCATCAATTCAAATGATTAGACTCGCACGATACGAAGTAAATCGTGAGAGTCTTTATGTTTTGCCCACCGTCGTGTAAGTAAGTGAAATAATGGAAAACGGCCTATATCGTAGTGGGCAATTATTATCAGTATGATATTATAAGACGATAAGTCCGTCCGTCTGTCCGTGTGTCGTAACTTTCAAAAAAGATGAAAGGACTGTTGAATCGACACACTCAAACTATGCAAACTTTTGGTCCCGATCTAATTGACTCTGCCCATCTACAATTATCACTTGAGTCTGGTAAATTGATAGAAGGTTAGCCTTTTCGATCAGAACTGAAAAATCTATAGGTCACAGCGTCTCGCGCAACGACACACATCACTCCATTCAGATTCCCGATCGAATTCACACTGCCCAACTACCATTCTCTTCTCACGTATGTCTGATATGTGATAGTATCACATATCAGACATACGTGAGAATGGTAGTTAGAGGGTGAGCCTTTTCGATCAGAACTCAAATATTAGTATCTGAAAGTGGCCAACAGTATGCCTCAACGAAGATGTTCAATTACGCAATGTGTGGAAATATTGCTAAATCACATAATTCAATTCAATTCAATTTCAATTCAATTTATTTGTAATCAAAGAACAAAAAGGATCACTCCTTATACAAATGTTCTGACGTTAACAAGGTATACGTTTTTTTTTTAAATAAACAAAAACAAGAAAGAAATGAGTGAAAGTAGTACAATTTAACTTGAGCCTCAATCAAGAAAGAAAAAAAACTGAAGATAACAAAAAATAAAAATAAAATAAAAAGACAATAAAGAAGAGTCATAGCGGACTGTACGCATCAACAACATAATCAAAAACCAATGACAACATATAAGTTCATAACGATAAAGATATACCAACAATGCCTGTGTGCTATTACTGAAACGGTAAAGGTCGTAAGGTATGGTATGGTATGGTATGGTATGGTACCAGTGGACGGTGTGAAACATTTGTTCCAATTACTCAAATAATCCGTTGTCGATTGATGAAATGTTCCAGACAACGCCTTTTGAAAGATGGTAGGGATCCTGTTTGTTTAACGACATTTGGTAACCTGTTGTATTCCGATACAGCATCAACAAAGAATGAATGATTGTATTGACTAGTAGTGTGACGAGGAATGATTAGTAAGCTGGAGCGCCTCGATAGTTGTAGATTATCAAAAAGATAACTCGGTGACTTGTCGATGAGTAGTTTGAAGACGAGGATTATTGACCGGTGCTTAAGAAATTCCATAATTGGGCAGCCCAAAATACGATTTACATATTCCCTCGTACTACCACGTCTCCGAATTCCAAACACAAACCGTACGCACGCAGCAAAAGCTCTCTCAACCACTTGTATAGATTTCGCATTCAGATTTGACGAGTAAACTGATCCGCAGTATGTGAATAAGGGCAGAATGAGTGACTTGACCAACATGAGTCTGGTATGCCATGAAAGAACGTGGTGATTCGGCCATAAACTTCTCAGCCTCGAAAACACTTTGGCACTGAGATCAGTCGCGTGAGCACTAAACATAAGATTTGCATCCATGGTGATTCCAAGATTACGAACATTATCAGAATAGTTAACCGTGACCCCATCAATAATAATGTTAGGTATAATGGTCCTCAGCACACCACTAGTAAAGATGATGGCCTGGGTCTTTCTGGCATTAAGCAGCAATCCATTTTCATTAGCCCATAAACAAAATAGCAGCAATGTCGTCATTAATCTTTCGAAAATGCATCAGCGACATCAGCTTCAGCACACGAATAATGTAGTTGGACATCATCAGCAAACATATGGTGTAACATGTACTTTAGTGAGCTCGGAAGATTATTGATGTAAAGCGAGAATACGAGAGGCCCGAGTACAGAACCTTGCGGAATGCCTTGACGGATTGAAATCGGAGGTGAAGTGTGATCATCGATGGTGACGCATTGCATCCGATCCGTTAAATAGTTGGCCACAAATGATGTAGCGGACGAAGATAGCCTGAATTCCAGACGCAGCTTACGTAGCAGTTTGTCATGTCGGATAGTGTCGAATGGTTTGGTAAAGTCCAGAAGCAACAAAATCGTAATCTGTTTTTTTTTCAAAAGCTCGTCTGATGTGATCCGTTAAGTGCAACAAAACAGTTTCCGTACTGTGCTTCTTCCTATAACTTGATTGGTAACGATCAATAAAATCATTTCGCTGCAAGTATTCGACCAATTGTTTGCCAAAATTTCAAGCACTTTCGAAAGACAGGGCAATATACTGAGTGGACGAAAATCACCTAATTCACGTGTTCTTGTTTTCTTATGATTAGGAATGATATTAGCCAGTTTCCAGCATTTGGGTACGTTCGATGATGTGAAGCAATGATTTACGATGTGTGTCAGAACGGGAAGAATGAATGGAAGCGTAGACTTAACAAAAACGATCGAAATGTTATCTAGCCCAATTGCTTTGGACTTGATCGACTGAACCGCCTTTATTACTTCACCAGACGTGGCATTCCTGAACGAAAAATCTCCATCAGCATGATTTGAGTTTGTAGTTTCAGGTAGATCGATACGGTGACATGATGTGGATGTAAGATAACGGTTGTACTCGTCAGCAGTGAAACATGGGACCACTTTACTGGATGAAACTATTCCGGCGCTACGTAGATTTTGCCATATGATCTTAGATCCCAATTTAACATCCAGTTTCATTTAATTCCCCGTCGATTAAAAAAAAGTTTTTGGAAATCCGTTGAAAGCTACTCGAGTTATCGTGGAATCAAGCGACCAGACAAAAATTCTTTTGAGAATATCTCTAAGATCACCCGTCTGTTATAGTCCATCTTCGAACTTAACCTCAGGAATTTAATTACCCGTCGAATAAAAAAAAGTTTTTGGAAATCCATTGAAAATTACTCGAGTTATCGTGTTATCAAGGGACGAGACAAAAATTCTTTTGGGAATATCTCTGAGAACACCCGACCGTAATAGCCCATCTTCGAACTTAACCTCATTAATTCAATTCCCCGTCGATTAAAAAAAAGTTTTTGGAAATCCGTTGAAAATTACTCAAGTTATCGTGTTATCAACGAATCATCAAAGTGTGACAAACATTTTCTGTATTTAAGGTTTTTGGTCATACATTCATGCATTTTCGATCATAGTAGTGATCATTGTGTGACAAACATTTTAGGGTGTTTATCATCCGTAAGACCCATGACTTTCAGTCAAGGCGAGTCAAGGGAATAAAAAAATTATTCCTTCAATCATTTTTATACACGGAAAACTCATATATGCACCCCAGACGAAGAAATCGGGAACAGCTTCACGATTATAGAACATTAGTTGTGTGCTGCATATTGATCTGAGGATCATACAATGCCCGCCTAATGAATATTGTTGTTGTGTGCTGGATATTATTTTTCAGCGTGCAGGTCTTAGCTGTATGCCTGTTTAATAATATAAAATGACGCCATTTTTTTCAATTCAATAAACAACCTAATTTATCGTTTAATAGAAGAAATTGATTTAATTAACTTTATCAATTTTATTTGCGTTAGCAAAAAAAAAAAACAAAAAACTTTTTCAAAATTTTTTTATTTTTTTTATTTTCAATTTTATTATTATTATTTGTTATTAGCCGTAGATTTATATTTAAATTCATCATATTAAATTGCTAACAGAATTTTTTTTTGCTTACGTTTTTTCCGGTCACCCACCCAAGTACGGACCGCGACCATCGATGCTTAACCTCAGTTTCTGACTGCCAACGACGTTACCACTGCTGCTATACTGCTTGCATATAGTGGCAGTCTTATTTCGAACCGTTGTTACTTTGCTTTATGCAGCACACAGGCATATTTATACCTGCATGCTGAATATTGACTAAATGAATAAAGTCGTCCGTATTTAGAATGGGTTATGCAACAACATTTAATTGAATTTATTTTCTATGAAATGTAGTACTTCTCCCCACAAGGCAATGTCATCGGATATTATTATTTTAATTCTGAGCCTGGTTCTGAATTAGAGGTTTTTTCAATCGTTCTACAAAAAAACTGTTCACATTAATAGTGAGCATCTATTACGCGAATTTATTAAATTAAGATTGGCTCACCTAGTTTGTGTATATTACGTAGGTGGAAGCACGGGGTTTCAGGGGGTTTCGAACATTTAGTTTTTTCATGTTGCAGATATTGCAGTGTCAAATTCTGTCCAAGATGTGACATATTTGCAAGGTATTGGCCTTTTTCACAAAGTATAATCAGCGTAACCTTCGTAAAAAGAATCTTGAATCTGACAAGAGCACGTGTGCCAACGTGTAAAAAACAAATGTTCAAAACCCCCTGCTGAACCGTGGCGATCCTCTTGTCAAACGGACAGTACATAAACAAATTCCATCATTTATTGCTGAATACCACCAACTATTTCTGTTAACACTTCAAAAGCCTTTTAACACCGAAAATGGATTTTTAAAGTTCGTTCGTCAAAATTTCTATTGAAATACATAAATGTAACATTATCATTGCATATTAATTCGGTAAAAATAGAAATAACTTTAAATGAAGGAATAAAATTAGATTTGATAATCATCTTTATGCGTATGTTCTTGAGATCTTCCTTTTATTTCATTAAAACAATAAATTTATTCATTTAGTCAATATTCAGCATGCAGGTATAGTTCGATAGTACCATTTAGTCAATATTCGGCATGCAGGTAAAGTTAAGTAATACATCCCACAACTAATTTAAAGATATAATTCAGCACACAGCAAATATATACCTGGGAACCTCACAATATTCCTACGAGCTGAATAATATTGTTGCCGGAACTATATTTTGAAAATATTCATATTACATGTTTATTGTAATACAACACACGGGAACATTATTCAGTCTGCAGCAAATATATGCAGCACACAACAAATGTCGAATTTGCACAATTTTCCGTGTATCAATAACTATTGGCCTTTCTTTCAAATACCTACAAGAAACACATCACCAAAGTATTGAGTGTCAGTTAAATACTTTTTTCGTTCTAAGTATTTTAACTAGCTTTACTAGCTTTACCATGAGCTTTAGAGTATATGGGACCACTTTAAATCTAGCCAGAACACACATTGGGTATTTGTGTCTAAGCTGCTGATAACAGATGGCACGGATGTCTCTAAAAGGTAAAATTCAGTGTTCTGAATGTCATAAAATTACTTCTGTCCAACTTCACTTAACATTCAGTTCCGCGACGTCTATTTTTATTGGTTTTTGTTATTAACAGCTGTACAATTAATTAGAGATATAAGTTAGAAAACATCTGTAACCGAGACATTGTGATAATAAAAATACAAATTTCCGGTAACTGTTAACATGAATTATCGTGTACTGTGCCACAAACGATTGCTGCAGTCATTTGGTTACACTTCTTCCCGTCTTTGGATTCAAAATTTTCAAACTAAATTGAAATACCCTTGGAACGGACAACTGTGTCTGTTAAACGATTCGTCAATTAATCAGCGCTGCTATTCCACCAAAGAAAAATTCGATGAAATTTACACGAAAACGAAGCAGAAATTCTTGTGTAAGTCCGGATATAATGTGCAAACTCTCGCGGGTGTTGTGGATGTGTGTGTCAGCATTTAAATATCTCAAATGAATTTTGAATTCCATTTTCAGCGAAAAAACTTCCACAAGACGTCGATTTGACGAGTGTGTTTGCGTGCAACGAATTAGATCTTGACGAAATCAGTGTCTACGGCTTCGACTATGACTACACACTAGCTTGCTATAAACAGTCACTGCACTATTTACTGTACAATCTTGGCCGTGACATATTGGTCCAGAACTACAAATATCCCAAAGAAATTCTCAATCTCGACTACCTGCCCGGATTTGCGGTTCGTGGCCTCCATTATGACATCGAAAAAGGGCTGCTGCTCAAATTGGACTCATTTCTTCAAATCCAATTCGATACGGTGTATCGTGGTCTGACACCTGTCAGTGAAGCTGAGGTGTTGCAACTGTACAAGAATCGCATCATACCGATCGCGTATGTCGAAGGGAAAAAGGGTCAACATGATCTGCGTGGTAGTGCGAAAATGGTTCAGTTGGCTGATCTGTTTTCCGTGCCCGAAATGACACTGTTATGCAATGTGGCCGAGTTTTTCATTCAGAGCGGCAAGAGCTACCATCCGGAAATTCTGTTTCGTGACATAAAGAAGTCGATCAGTGCCAGCCATCCGATAATGCACAGTTACGTGACGAAAGACGTGGGGAAGTACATCGACACGAATGTCAATTTGAGACAGTACTTCAAGAAATTGGTGGAGGCTAAGAAGCAGCTGTTTTTGGTCACCAACAGTCCGTACTATTTCGTCAACAAGGGAATGGAAATGCTGGCTGGCGATGATTGGCAACGGTTTTTCGATGTTGTTATTGTGAACGCTAGGAAGCCTCGATTTTTTACCGATCTGTCTCGACCAATACGAGAATTCGATGTAACGACGAACACTCACCTTTGGGATCGCGTTGTTGCTTTAGATAAGGGAAAAATTTATTATGAGGTGAGCGAGGTGGCAAAGGCCAGCTGGAAATCATTTCCGTAAATGTTCTCTTCCGTCCATTCCAGGGAACCCTGAAACAACTTCTCGATCTGACCAAATGGAGCGGCGAAAATGTGCTGTATTTCGGCGACCATCCGTACAGTGATCTAGCTGATGTTACTCTGGAACATGGCTGGAGGACAGGTGCAATCATTTCGGAACTGACTGTAAGTCGAACGTTTTCCAATTCATATTCGCTGACACTAACTCAATTGATTGCGCAGCACGAAATCAACACGCTCAACAACGAAGAGTTCAAGGCGAACGCGAACTGGCTGCAGATGTTAACTCAAATGATTGAAGACCATCAAGATAACGAGTCCGAGGCAGCGAGAAGTGCAGTGAGAGCTTGGCATGACGAACGCGATGCTTTGAGGTGAGAACCAAAAATTTGTTTGAGCGTGTTTGACGATGCTAAAGTGAAAACATTCCTCAGGCACCAGACGAAGTGCGTGTTCAACCAACAGTTTGGTAGTGTGTTCCGGACGTATCACAATCCGACGTATTTCTCCCGCCGTTTGTTTCGATTCGCGGACATCTACACCAGCAACATAACGAATTTATTGAAATATTCCGTGTCGCATACGTTCTATCCACGGCGCGGTGTTATGCCACATGAGTACACTTCGTACTTTATGTAAAATGTCCTACGGTTCGATTGGTTGTACAGAATCCAGCACTATAATATCTAGGGATTCGACGATGTCGGTAGGTAGGTTCCGTTGTAATTTTATGAGTCAATTAGCTATGCTTCACGAAAAAAAAAAACTGGATCGGGAACTCATCGCCGTTTTAGTCATTAGTTTTTAGGCGCACGAATTTTGTTGTACACAGTAGTCAGGGTTGCACCTCAAGAACAGTCAGTGTTACACGATTTACTTGTCTTGCACCGTAAAAGGGATGGTCAACGTTCATTTTATACTGGTACCTAACAGTATTCTCCAGCAACCAGCACTGGCATAACGTATTTTATTTCAGTTAAATTAAACAAAATTTTTCATAATTCAAAACACTAGTCAGTTTCAGTAACAGACAATTTTCTGGAGTAGTAGCGTGAATTTTTGAATTTTTTAAAAGGCCTCATCATAGATTGTTCTCTGCGGTTGTTTCAGTTTATTCACTAAATAATCGCCTGATTCATCAAGAATTCACAGAAGAAATGTTTTGGCGACATTCGAAGGTGCACTTTAAAACATAGTATCGTAATCTCGTTCATTTTAACCCAAAGTCGTTCCTTTCTGTCGAAAAATTTAAATTTTGAATTCGAACCAAGAGTTTTATTAGTGTTGACTACCCTACAAACGGGCCAATACGTTTTAGAATATCAAGTTAGTTAGGTCGATGTGAGTTATAGAATCTCAACAGAATGTTAAAATTTGAGATTTCCTTAGATATAAAATGCACATTACACATTTACTCAACGGCAACACATTGCCGTGATCATTATTCTTATTAAACGATTTACCGTCTTTGACGAAAGTTAGGCATCATGTACCTCAGCCGATTCGATAAAAAATTTAAAATCCTTTACGCTGAAGCATAGTTAATTGAAATTCACCCAACAAAACACATAAAATGTAGAAATTGTAGATAAAAAATACGAAATATCTGTAAACCGGTCAGGGCTCATCCTAGATGAAGTAGTAGATTGTTAAATGCCTCGACTATAAAATTAATTATATTAAGTAACGTAACGCTGTTCAGTGTCATATTTCATGCCAAAAATTTGTTTTAAATTTGGATTTTTGATGTTTAAAAAGCTCAAAGGAGCAACTACGCTTTTGGAATCGAACGGAAAGAAAAAATTGTACAAATAAATTGAATTTTTCAAATTTTGCTACCATTGACTGATATCGTACCTACTTTTTGAAATTATACAAATTTTTAAGGTAGGAATTGAGTGCTAGTCATCTGATATCGACCGCTACAATAAACATAACAAGCGACCTGCGGTTAATGTGAAATTTCGTATAGCAAAATTAATGTTGAAATAGATGAAGTAATAGAATTGGTCAATTCAAACAATAGGAATAACGGAGTATTACGCATAGAAACTAACAGACTCGAGTTCCACTGGTGATATGTTTCAACTAACTTTGTTGACTGTAGATCTATGATCCAATTCGCTTTATTAGATCCACCCACATGCATAACCAACGTGGATATCGCATGTGTGGATTGACGACTTCATTTTCTCCCACTTTAGCTTCAACATGCATTTTGCTGTATAGGACAACATTACCCAGACTCATCGCTTTCTTTCCCTGTTGCTTTATTTAAACAAATTTTATAACTTCTAGAAGAAAAAAATCTCCGAAAATTGACTACCCCAATTCATGGCAAATTTTGGGAATATTCGTCTCGTCGCATCAATTCCTACCGTAGATGTTGAGAAAATTATTGTTTTTTTTTTCGATAAATTTTAGAAACGAATAAGAAAATGAGCGAGAAAAAAGAGATTTTTTTTAGAGAAATTAGTAGAAAATTTGACAATAAATGACGATTGTGTGAAAGTAAATTAAGACAAAGAGACACTGTTACCGTTTAAGATTTACCAATTATTACAAATATGTGTTCAAAATTGTGAATCTTATCATTTCTCGTACCTGCTTTAATATGTTAAACATTTTGTTTTGTTTGTTTTTGGGTGAAGAAAACCAAAAGTTTTTTTTCTTTATTTCTGAGCGTTAATTTAATTGCACTTTTGTTTAGCACAATTATTAAATATATTTTTAAAGAGAGAATTACAATATCAATGTTTTCCGAATTAGTCAAATATCGTTTTCTTTCCAATAAAACTGCAAGCCTCGCTGCAAACCAATTTCTTATTGATATGGTAAGTGTTGCTCTGAATTCGGCTTTTAGAAAATGAAATAACCTTCGGAATGAACTACCATTGGAATCTTTCGTCGCCTACGTCGAATTAATGCAATGTGTAATATATCCGGACTCTAGTACGATTTTTCTGTGATTCCTTGTCTATTGTGTCATTTTTTCCTTCGATGATTCACAATAGGGTTTCTTAATTGCTCACAGACCGAATCCTCAGAGACTTTCCAGACCAACAGATCCGAACTAGTAAATAAAATCGAGACTGACGACTACCGTCTCCCGGTAATAAAAATAAAATTTTATTAACCGGTTTTTGCCCTAGAGCATTATCACGATTTAAGTAATCAAAAATTCCAGTAATCTTACTTACAAAGGTAACATTTAACCCAAGACCCAATATGTCAGGTTATTGTCGAAAATATGTTTTACTTGAAAAATCAATTTTAATACAAAATACAGAAGAATTCTTAACCTGTTACAGACGGCAAGCATATGACCGGTATTATTATCTGGTCTACGGGATTGGGATTCCAGCAATGAACTGTCAGAAATCTAGTACATTTTCTGCTGGCCATACAAAAATTCATCCGAAAATGAATTCTTTGCAGTCAATTGCTGGAATCTAGGGATTCCAACAATGAACTGTCAGAAATCTAGTACATTTTCTGCTGGCCATACAAAAATTCATCCGAAAATGAATTCTTTGCAGTCAATTGCTGGAATCTAGGGATTCCAGCAATAAACTGTCAGAAATCTAGTACATTTTCTGCTGGCCATACAAAAATTCATCCGAAAATGAATTCTTTGCAGTCAATTGCTGGAATCTAGGGATTCCAACAATGAACTGTCAGAAATCTAGTACATTTTCTGCTGGCCATACAAAAATTCATCCGAAAATGAATTCTTTGCAGTCAATTGCTGGAATATATTACTTCCATCGATCAAAGTGTTTTTAATCTGTTGACTTCTAGTCTTGCACTTCAATTTTTTTAATATGCATTTTACTAAAACGACCATATTACCAGGAGCTTGTCAGATAACAGGTTAATAAAATTCAGTTCGAGATTGAAAATGATGCAGAAATTCAGTCTCGTTCTGTCATCGGAGAGCTGTATGAGCCCTTACAAGTAAAAATAGATGGTGAACCAACGTGTTTTTAAGTTGAAATTTAAAGAGCCTTAACCTGTTTGACACTCGTGATTTTTCTTGATGTAGTTCAAGAAATTTGAGAAATTGAAGAAAAATTTCAAAAAAATCCGAGTTTATTTCCTGAAAATATTCTTTGAATGGAACCCTAAATCAACGTCGTCTTTAATTCTTTAGAACATTGTAACCAAACTGTTTGTCTGAAGTATATGTGTGAATACGTCACACTGAGCCTTCTCTCTAATATGAAGTATTAGAAAATTGTTCGGAAATACTAAAGTAGATTATTAATCTGCTGTGTCAAGCCAAAACACCGTAAAACATTTGTGTCTCTATCCTATTTTTAAGGAGCTTTTGAGAGCCAGTACCCTAGAACCCAAAAAATGCTATAACGCCACGTAAGCATCTGTTATTGACAACATTGAATAACAATCTCAAGCTAGTGTTATCTTATAATATAGCAAAACGTTTAGCAAAACTAAAGAAGTACAAGATTCGGTAATAGATTGTTTTGTAGCGATATGCTTGCAGTTCGTAAGACGTCGAGAGTATCGACTTTACTTTAATTTACTTTATCCTTCCCATTCAATTTAAATTATTTTTAAATGAGTGCAAATGTCTTTTATAAACAGCCGATGACTGCGAACCTTATGTGTTTAGTGAACTCGTATGAGTATATTTGCAAAGTGAAATTTTATTTACTTTTGGGATATTTGGTGAGCAAATGCGTACGGATATGCAATACATACAGTGCCACACATTCGATTTAATGTTTCTTTTGCACCTAGAGGTGTTTGGATTCTGTTCACAAAGTTAATTGTAGCTCGTACAAGCATTAATAGACGTTCATTTTATCGAAATGTTTTGGCTGTAGAATAGTACCTTACCACAACAGCGACTTTGCAGAATTTAGTTTTGGAGACAAATTGGATTATCAGACCGAACGGCCATGTCTGAAACACTTATTTTTAAATCGAAATGAACGATTGGCTTCGAAGAGTGAAAGTGTATGAAAGTGTGTTTGAACACACCCTACATTTATGTTGAATCAATTTCATATATTTACTTGTACCACCAAGCATGGACTGTGGAGATAATACATACCAACCAGACCAGTCATTACAGCAGTAATAACATATGATGTTGATATGCAAGATGACCTACAAACATACAAAAGTTTCTGTAAATACGCGTATAATGAAAATAAGTCTCAAGACCTCAAGCCAGTCTTTGCATACTAAAATAAAAACAACAAAAATGCAGAACACTCGCCGAGAAAAATTAACGAATTTGATTCGTTCGGTACCACATTTTCAAGAAATCAATGAACTTCGGTGGGAAGTCGAAAAACAATTTGAGCAGAAATCAGTTTTAAATTTTGATATTAACGTATATGGGGTTGGTTTATCCTCAAAATATAGCCATTGTAAAGGAAATGTAAAGGAAATCCCTTTGCAGCTTTCACGTTTAACGCATTTACCACATATGGACATGATTTACAGATTGTAAGAATGAATTTCCACAAATGGGTATGATTTACTTCAGGTGGGCAAGACTTATCGTATCAGTTCGATTCACATTCCATTGACAAACGCAAAAAAAGAACTTCTGTTGGTTAGTTCTTTTACGTGATATGACAATGTAAATGGCTTTTCGCCGATATGAAATATGCATTTTATAACATTGCCTATTCACGTAAAGCACTGTACCTACGACGTTCCAAATTTTGTTTTTAACAAGTGCGAATACAGCCATCTTCTTCGGATCAGACCATAACGTCAAAATAAAAATTTGGAACCTCGGACGTAATGCACTATTAAATGTTATCATTTCGTTAGCCGTAATAAACGAATTTGCCGCCGAAAGGCAGCATTTGAAGGGGTTCAAAGGAGCTTGTCGAAAGGGGAAGTCTTTAAAAGGGTACTAGCGAAATTAGAGAAAAAAGGACAGTGGTGAAGGTGTGTCAAAAATCACCAAAAACAGTGGACGTCATCAGTGTGCCATCCTTAATATTTGATTTCATCTGATTGTAAAAAATTGTATCTTTTACGGTTGAATTGGCATAAGCTTTATTTCTACTTACCAAAAAAGTACTCCGTGTGAGAGACAGAATTGAATTTTTTTAAATTTTTGCATTGTTTATTGACAGCTTGCTCTCTCACGGCTTTCACGCGGAGTAGCTTTTGTTGTAATTAGAATCCATACTTAAGAGGCATCGATGCTTTGCTGAAGAGCATACATTTGGGTGTTTTTTAAATACAGGATTTAAGTTAAAGCATCAGGGGAAAAGCGTTCAACAGATTACTTATTGCAAAGAATTTCAATTGCTATTCAAAGAGGAAACGCAGCATGTATTCTTGGAACGTTGGGAAGGAATAGAGTGGACGATTTTTATTTATTGTAATCTCTGTTTTTTGAAAAGATCGATTTTTTACTGGCTGTGCAATTTGAGCAGTTTTTTTTTCGCTTATCTTAAAATAAAAAAAATTGACTGTTAATTTATTGTCTTGGAACTTTTCCTTGATTCATCGAATCTGAACTCCGTTAACAAGTTATGGGCCATATAACTGGAGTTTACCGATATAAAAAAAAAGAATTCCGTAAATATGGAATCGACAAAAATTCAAATTGCAAAACTGAACGGAACGAATTATCCTACATGGAAGTTTAAGGTAGAACTTCTACTGATAAAGGATGGTGTATGGAAGGTGATTAAAGATGATCCACCGAATTCAGTTACCAATGACTGGACAGACAAGGATGATAAAGCCAGGGCAACGATTGGCCTGATGGTGGACGATACCCAGCTTAATCATATTCGAAATGCGACAACGGCGAAGGAATCTTGGAATTTTCTAAAGAATTACCACGAAAAAGCAACGATGACGAACAAAATTATGTTAATGAGAAAACTATTCAGTACAAAATTTCCTACCAATGGGAATGTTGAAACTCACATCAACGAAATGTTGGAAATGTTCTATCGTCTTGCTAGTCTAGGAGAAGATTTTAAGGAACACATTATTGTTGCAGTCATATTGAGCAGTCTACCAGAAAGTTACGACAATTTAATCACAGCATTGGAAAGTCGTCCAGAGGCAGATTTAACCAGAGAATTCATCGTTGAAAAGTTACTGGATGAGTATCGTCGTAAGGCAAATGGCACGAGTCAAGCAAATGGTACGAGTCAATCAAGTGAATCAGTCATGAAAATCTCGAAAAATGATCCGAAAGGCAAACGACCACGACCGAAATGCTTCAATTGTGGAATCTTAGGACATCTTTCGAAAGATTGCTACAAACCAAAAAGTAATGACAGACAAGGATGCGTATGTTCTTGAGATCTTCCTTTTATTTCATTAAAACAATAAATTTATTCATTTAGTCAATATTCAGCATGCAGGTATAGTTCGATAGTACCATTTAGTCAATATTCGGCATGCAGGTAAAGTTAAGTAATACATCCCACAACTAATTTAAAGATATAATTCAGCACACAGCAAATATATACCTGGGAACCTCACAATATTCCTACGAGCTGAATAATATTGTTGCCGGAACTATATTTTGAAAATATTCATATTACATGTTTATTGTAATACAACACACGGGAACATTATTCAGTCTGCAGCAAATATATGCAGCACACAACAAATGTCGAATTTGCACAATTTTCCGTGTATCAATAACTATTGGCCTTTCTTTCAAATACCTACAAGAAACACATCACCAAAGTATTGAGTGTCAGTTAAATACTTTTTTCGTTCTAAGTATTTTAACTAGCTTTACTAGCTTTACCATGAGCTTTAGAGTATATGGGACCACTTTAAATCTAGCCAGAACACACATTGGGTATTTGTGTCTAAGCTGCTGATAACAGATGGCACGGATGTCTCTAAAAGGTAAAATTCAGTGTTCTGAATGTCATAAAATTACTTCTGTCCAACTTCACTTAACATTCAGTTCCGCGACGTCTATTTTTATTGGTTTTTGTTATTAACAGCTGTACAATTAATTAGAGATATAAGTTAGAAAACATCTGTAACCGAGACATTGTGATAATAAAAATACAAATTTCCGGTAACTGTTAACATGAATTATCGTGTACTGTGCCACAAACGATTGCTGCAGTCATTTGGTTACACTTCTTCCCGTCTTTGGATTCAAAATTTTCAAACTAAATTGAAATACCCTTGGAACGGACAACTGTGTCTGTTAAACGATTCGTCAATTAATCAGCGCTGCTATTCCACCAAAGAAAAATTCGATGAAATTTACACGAAAACGAAGCAGAAATTCTTGTGTAAGTCCGGATATAATGTGCAAACTCTCGCGGGTGTTGTGGATGTGTGTGTCAGCATTTAAATATCTCAAATGAATTTTGAATTCCATTTTCAGCGAAAAAACTTCCACAAGACGTCGATTTGACGAGTGTGTTTGCGTGCAACGAATTAGATCTTGACGAAATCAGTGTCTACGGCTTCGACTATGACTACACACTAGCTTGCTATAAACAGTCACTGCACTATTTACTGTACAATCTTGGCCGTGACATATTGGTCCAGAACTACAAATATCCCAAAGAAATTCTCAATCTCGACTACCTGCCCGGATTTGCGGTTCGTGGCCTCCATTATGACATCGAAAAAGGGCTGCTGCTCAAATTGGACTCATTTCTTCAAATCCAATTCGATACGGTGTATCGTGGTCTGACACCTGTCAGTGAAGCTGAGGTGTTGCAACTGTACAAGAATCGCATCATACCGATCGCGTATGTCGAAGGGAAAAAGGGTCAACATGATCTGCGTGGTAGTGCGAAAATGGTTCAGTTGGCTGATCTGTTTTCCGTGCCCGAAATGACACTGTTATGCAATGTGGCCGAGTTTTTCATTCAGAACGGCAAGAGCTACCATCCGGAAATTCTGTTTCGTGACATAAAGAAGTCGATCAGTGCCAGCCATCCGATAATGCACAGTTACGTGACGAAAGACGTGGGGAAGTACATCGACACGAATGTCAATTTGAGACAGTACTTCAAGAAATTGGTGGAGGCTAAGAAGCAGCTGTTTTTGGTCACCAACAGTCCGTACTATTTCGTCAACAAGGGAATGGAAATGCTGGCTGGCGATGATTGGCAACGGTTTTTCGATGTTGTTATTGTGAACGCTAGGAAGCCTCGATTTTTTACCGATCTGTCTCGACCAATACGAGAATTCGATGTAACGACGAACACTCACCTTTGGGATCGCGTTGTTGCTTTAGATAAGGGAAAAATTTATTATGAGGTGAGCGAGGTGGCAAAGGCCAGCTGGAAATCATTTCCGTAAATGTTCTCTTCCGTCCATTCCAGGGAACCCTGAAACAACTTCTCGATCTGACCAAAATGGAGCGGCGAAAATGTGCTGTATTTCGGCGACCATCCGTACAGTGATCTAGCTGATGTTACTCTGGAACATGGCTGGAGGACAGGTGCAATCATTTCGGAACTGACTGTAAGTCGAACGTTTTCCAATTCATATTCGCTGACACTAACTCAATTGATTGCGCAGCACGAAATCAACACGCTCCAACAACGAAGAGTTCAAGGCGAACGCGAACTGGCTGCAGATGTTAACTCAAATGATTGAAGACCATCAAGATAACGAGTCCGAGGCAGCGAGAAGTGCAGTGAGAGCTTGGCATGACGAACGCGATGCTTTGAGGTGAGAACCAAAAATTTGTTTGAGCGTGTTTGACGATGCTAAAGTGAAAACATTCCTCAGGCACCAGACGAAGTGCGTGTTCAACCAACAGTTTGGTTAGTGTGTTCCGGACGTATCACAATCCGACGTATTTCTCCCGCCGTTTGTTTCGATTCGCGGACATCTACACCAGCAACATAACGAATTATTGAAAATATTCCGTGTGCATACGTTCTATCCACGGCGCGGTGTTATGCCACATGAGTACACTTCGTACTTTATGTAAAATGTCCTACGGTTCGATTGGTTGTACAGAATCCAGCACTATAATATCTAGGGATTCGACGATGTCGGTAGGTAGGTTCCGTTGTAATTTTATGAGTCAATTAGCTATGGCTTCACGAAAAAAAAAAAACTGGATCGGGGAACTCATCGCCGTTTTAGTCATTAGTTTTTAGGCGCACGAATTTTGTTGTACACAGTAGTCAGGCGTTGCACCTCAAGAACAGTCAGTGTTACACGATTTACTTGTCTTGCACCGTAAAAGGGATGGTCAACGTTCATTTTATACTGGTACCTAACAGTATTCTCCAGCAACCAGCACTGGCATAACGTATTTTATTTCAGTTAAATTAAACAAAATTTTTCATAATTCAAAACACTAGTCAGTTTCAGTAACAGACAATTTTCTGGAGTAGTAGCGTGAATTTTTGAATTTTTTAAAAGGCCTCATCATAGATTGTTCTCTGCGGTTGTTTCAGTTTATTCACTAAATAATCGCCTGATTCATCAAGAATTCACAGAAGAAATGTTTTGGCGACATTCGAAGGTGCACTTTAAAACATAGTATCGTAATCTCGTTCATTTTAACCCAAAGTCGTTCCTTTCTGTCGAAAAATTTAAATTTTGGAATTCGAACCAAGAGTTTTATTAGTGTTGACTACCCTACAAACGGGCCAATACGTTTTAGAATATCAAGTTAGTTAGGTCGATGTGAGTTATAGAATCTCAACAGAATGTTAAAATTTGAAGATTTCCTTAGATATAAAATGCACATTACACATTTACTCAACGGCAACA
>NW_023503390.1:0-8880 GCF_014529535.1 Bradysia coprophila
ATTCGCATAAATTTTGGCTATTGGTTTGATTATCATTTCACGAATACAGTTATAATTTCATGGTTTGGAGAGAATTATTTTTTTTATTATTTTTGTCAGACATATTGTATGTCAGTAAAGTATGGCCAAAATGTAAAATTAAAATTTTCGTTTGTCTAGAATGCGATGAAAATTTTGGCATACATGGTTTGATTAGCATTTCCATACATACAGTTAAAATTTCAGGACATTATGGAGAGAATGTTTTAAATTTTTGTATGACAATCCATTTTTGTGGTCATCGATGTATGGCAAAAAAGTAAAAAATTAAAAAATCATTTTTTGTGCTCAGAATTGTCATAGAATATTTTGGCTCTTATTATGGTTGATTAGCCATTTCGAATTCATCACAAATACTTGGCATGAATTTGCGAGTCGTGATTCTTTTTCATTATTGTTTGTAGACAATGCCATTTATTGCGTCAAAAGTATGGCCAAAAAAATAAAATTAAAAATTTATTTGTCTCAAATTGATAATGAAATTTGGCTATATGGTTTGATAGCATTTCAGACATACAGTTAAAATTTCATGGATCTTGGAGCGCGATTTTTTTTTTCATTTTTGTAACAATGCCATTTTTTTGGTCAGTATGGGCCAAAAAAGTAAAATTAAACATTTTTTGTCTCAGAATTGCATGAAATTTTGTGTATATATTTTTTTAGCATTTCATACATACAGTTAAAATTTCATGGAATTTGGAGAGAATTTTTTTTAATTTTTGTAACAATGACATTTTTTGGTCATAATGTGTGGCCAAAAAAGTAAAATTAAAAATTTTGTCTCAGAATTGCATGAAATTTTGGCTATATGGTTTGATTAGCTATTTCATACATACAGGTAAAATTTCATGGAATATGGGGAGATTTTTTTTTTAATTTTTTTGATGACAATGGCCATTTTTTGGTCATAATGTATGGCCAAAAAAGTAAAATTAAAAATTTTTGTCTCAGAATTGCATGAAATTTTGGCTATATGGTTTAATTAGCATTTCAGACATACATTAAAATTTCATTGGAATTTAGAGGATTTTTTTTTAATTTTTTGTAACAATGCCATTTTTTGGTCAGTATGGCCAAAAAAGTAAAATTAAAAATTTTTTGTCTCAGAATTGCATGAAATTTTATGTATATATTTTTTCTTAGCATTTCATACATACAGTTCAAATTCATGGAATTTGGAGGGATTTATTTTTTAAATTTTTTGTAACAATGTCATTTTTTGGTCAGTATGGCCAAAAAGTAAGATTAAAAATTTTTTGTCTCAGAATTGCATTAAATTTTGTGTATATATTTTCTTAGCATTTCATACATACAGTTAAAATTTCATGGAATTTGGAGAGATTTTTTTTTTAATTTTTTGTAACAATGACATGTTTTGGTCATAATGTATGGCCAAAAAAGTAAAATTAAAAATTATTTGTCTCAGAATTGCATGAAATTTTGGCTATATGGTTTGATTAGCATTTCAGACATACAGTTAAAATTTCATGGAATTTGAGGGATTTTTTTTTAATTTTTTGTAACAATGCCATTTTTTGGTCAGTATGGCCAAAAAAGTAAAATTAAAAATTTTTTGTCTCAGAATTGCATGAAATTTTATGTATATATTTTTCTTAGCATTTCATACATACAGTTCAAATTTCATGGAATTTGGAGGGATTTTTTTTTTTAAATTTTTTGTAACAATGTCATTTTTTGGTCAGTATGGCCAAAGAAGTAAGATTAAAAATTTTTTGTCTCAGAATTGCATTAAATTTTGTGTATATATTTTTCTTAGCATTTCATACATACAGTTAAAATTTCATGGAATTTGGAGAGATTTTTTTTTTAATTTTTTGTAACAATGACATGTTTTGGTCATAATGTATGGCCAAAAAAGTAAAATTAAAAATTTTTGTCTCAGAATTGCATGAAATTTTGGCTATATGGTTTGATTAGCATTTCAGACATACAGTTAAAATTTCATGGAATTTGGAGAGAATTTTTTTTTTAATTTTTTGTAACAATGTCATTTTTTGGTCATAAGGTATGGCCAAAAAAGTAAAATTAATAATTTTTTGTCTGAGAATTGCATGAATTTTTGGCTATATGGTTTGATTAGTATTTCAGACATACAGTTAAAATTTCATGGAATTTGGAGAGATTTTTTTTAAATTTTTTTGTAACAATGCCATTTTTGGTCATAATGTATGGGCAAAAAAGGAAAATTAAAAATTTTTTGTCTCAGAATTGCATGAAATTTTGTGTATATATTTTGATTAGCATTTCATACATACAGTTAAAATTTCATGGAAATTGGAGAGATTTTATTTTTTATTTTTTGTAACAATGCCATTTTTTGGCCAAAAAAGTAAAATTCAAAATTTTTTGTCTCAGAATTGCATGAAATTTTGGCTATATGGTTTGATTAGTATTTCAGACATACAGTTAAAATTTCATGGAATTTGGAGAGATTTTTTTTTTAAATTTTTTGTAACAATCCCATTTTTTGGTAATAATGTATGGCCAAAAAAGTAAAATTAAAAATTTTTTGTCTCAGAATTGCATGAAATTTTGGCTATATGGTTTGATAAGCATTTCAAACATACAGTTAAAATTTCATGGAATTTGGAGGGAATTTTTTTTTAATTTTTTGTAAGAATGCCATTTTTTGGTCATAATATATGGCCAAAAAAGTAAAATTAAAAATTTGAAAAAAAAAATTGAATTTTAAAAATTAGTGAAAAAACACATTGACAACAAGCTAAAAAAACCTTTTAGTTTCTAAGATTTTCATTTTTTTTATTTATATGTAAAAAAATTCATTCGGTTATTTTGAACAAAATAATGTAGGCAAGTGAGTTTTTAGTGTGTTTCACCGGGGCGCAGTAATTATTGAAAAAACACATTTACAACCAGCTAAAAAATCTTTTAGTTTCTAAGATTTTCAATTTTTTTTTTTATTTACATGTAAAAAAAATCATTTGGATATTTTGAACAAAATAATGTAGGCAAGTGAGTTTTATATGGTTTGATTAGCATTTCATACATACAGTTAAAATTTCATGGAATATGGAGAGAATTTTTTTTAAATTTTTTGTAACAATGCCATTTTTTGGTCATGATGTATGGCCATAAAAGTAAAATTAAAATTTTTTGTCTCAGAATTGCATGAAATTTTGTGTATATATTTTGATTAGCATTTCATACATACAGTTAAAATTTCATGGAAATTGGAGAGATTTTTTTTTAATTTTTTGTAACAATCCATTTTTTGGTATAATGTATGGCCAAAAAAGTAAAATTAAAAATTTTTTGTCTCAGAATTGCATGAAATTTTGGCTATATGGTTTGATAAGCATTTCAAACATACAGTTAAAATTTCATGGAATTTGGAGGGAATTTTTTTTTAATTTTTTGTAACAATGCCATTTTTTGGTCATAATGTATGGCCAAAAAAGTAAAATTAAAAATTTAAAAAAAAAATTTGAATTTTAGAAATTAGTGAAAAAACACATTGACAACAAGCTAAAAAAACCTTTTAGTTTCTAAGATTTTCATTTTTTTTATTTATATGTAAAAAAATTCATTCGGTTATTTTGAACAAAATAATGTAGGCAAGTGAGTTTTTAGTGTGTTTCACCGGGGCGCAGTAATTAGTGAAAAAACACATTTACAACAAGCTAAAAAATCTTTTAGTTTCTAAGATTTTCATTTTTTTTTTATTTACATGTAAAAAAAATCATTTGGATATTTTGAACAAAATAATGTAGGCAAGTGAGTTTTATATGGTTTGATTAGCATTTCATACATACAGTTAAAATTTCATGGATTATGGAGAGAATTTTTTTTAAATTTTTTGTAACAATGCCATTTTTTGGTCATGATGTATGGACATAAAAGAAAAATTAAAATTTTTTGTCTCAGAATTGCATGAAATTTTGGCTATATGGTTTGATTAGTATTTCAGACATACAGTTAAAATTTCATGGAATTTGGAGAGAATTTTTTTTTAATTTTTTGTAACAATGCCATTTTTTTGGTCATAATGTATGGCCAAAAAAGTAAAATTAAAAAATTTTTGTCTCGGAATTGCATGAAATTTTGGCTATATGTTTTGATTAGCATTTCATACATACAGATAAAATTTCATGGAATTTGGATAGAATTTTTTTTAAATTTTTTGTAACAATGCCACTTTTTGGTCATATGTATGGGCAAGAAAGTAAAATACATACAGTTAAAATTTCATGGAATTTGGAGATATTTTTTTTTAAATTTTTTGTAACAATGCCATTTTTTGGTCATAATGTATGGCCAAAAAAGTAAAATTAAAAATTTTTTGTCTCAGAATTGCATGAAATTTTGGCTATATGGTTTGATTAGCATTTCATACATTCAGTTAAAATTTCATGGAATTTGGAGAGAATTTTTTTACAATTTTTTGTAACAATGCCATTTTTTGGTCATAATGTATGTCCATAAAAGTAAAATTAAAAATTTTTTGTCTCAGAATTGCATGAAATTTTGGCTATATGGTTTGATTAGCATTTCAGACATACAGTTAAAATTTCATGGAATTTGGAGAGAATTTTTTTTAATTTTTTTGTAACAAAGCCATTTTTTGGTCATAATGTATGGCCAAAAAAGTAAAATTAAAAATGTTTTGTCTCAGAATTGCATGAAATTTTGGCTATATGGTTTGATTAGCATTTCATACATACAGTTAAAATTTCATGGAATTTGGAGAGAATTTTTTTACAATTTTTTGTAACAATGCCATTTTTTGGTCATAATGTATGTCCATAAAAGTAAAATTAAAAATTTTTTGTCTCAGAATTGCATGAAATTTTGGCTATATGGTTTGATTAGCATTTCAGACATACAGTTAAAATTTCATGGAATTTCGAGAAAATTTTTTTTAATTTTTTTGTAACAATGCCATTTTTTGGTCATAATGTATGGCCAAAAAAGTAAAATTAAAAATTTTTTGTCTCAGAATTGCATGAAATTTTGGCTATATGGTTTGATTAGCATTTCATACATACAGATAAAATTTTGGCTATATGGTTTGATTAGTATTACAGACATACACAGTTAATATTTCATGGAATTTGGAGAGAATTTTTTTTTTAATTTTTTGTAACAATGCCATTTTTTGGTCATAATGTATGGCCAAAAAAGTAAAATTAAAAATTTTTTGTCTCAGAATTGCATGAAATTTTGGCTATATGGTTTGATTAGCATTTCATACATACAGTTAAAATTTCATGGAATTTGGAGAGAATTTTTTTAAAATTTTTTGTAACAATGCCATTTTTTGGTCATAATGTATGGCCAAAAAAGTAAAATTAAAAATTTTTTGTCTCAGAATTGCATGAAATTTTGGCTATATGGTTTGACTAGCATTTCATACATACAGTTAAAATTTCATGGAATTTGGAGAGAATTTTTTTCAAATTTTTTGTAACAATGCCATTTTTTGGTCATAATGTATGGCCAAAAAAGTAAAATTAAAAATTTTTTGTCTCAGAATTGCATGAAAATTTTGGCTATATGGTTTGATTAGCATTTCATACATACAGTTAAAATTTCATGGAATTTGGAGAGAATTTTTTTTAATTTTTTGTAACAATGTCCATTTTTGGTCATAATGTATGGCCAAAAAAGTAAAATTAAAATTTTTTGTCTCAGAATTGCATGAAATTTTGGCTATATGGTTTGATTAGCATTTCATACATACAGTTAAAATTTCATGGAATTTGGAGAGAATTTTTTTTTAACTTTTTGTAACAATGCCATTTTTTGGTCATAATGTATGGCCAAAAAAGTAAAATTAAAATTTTTTTGTCTCAGAATTGCATGAAATTTTGGCTATATGGTTTGATTAGTATTTCATACATACAGTTATAATTTCATGGAATTTGGAGAGAATTTTTTTTAAATTTTTTGTAACAATGCATTTTTTGGTCATATGTTGGCCAAAAAAGTAAAATTAAAAATTTTTTGTCTCAGAATTGCATGAAATTTTGCTATATGGTTTGATTAGCATTTCATGACATACAGTTAAAATTTCATGGAATTTGGAGAGAATTTTTTTTTAAATTTTTTGTAACAATGCCATTTTTTGGTCATAATGTATGGCCAAAAAGTAAAATTAAAAATTTTTTGTCTCAGAATTGCATGAAATTTTGGCTATATGGTTTGATTAGCATTTCATACATACAGTTAAAATTTCATGGAATTTGGAGAGAATTTTTTTTTAATTTTTTGTAACAATGCCATTTTTTGGTCATAATGTATGGCCAAAAAAGTAAAATTAAAAAATTTTTTGTCTCAGAATTGCATGAAATTTTGGCTATATGGTTTGATTAGCTATTTCAGACATACAGTTAAAATTTCATGGAATTTGGAGAGAATTTTTTTTTAATTTTTGTAACAATGCCATTTTTTGGTCATAATGTATGGCCAAAAAAGTAAAATTAAAAATTTTTGTCTCAGAATTGCATGAAATTTTGGCTATATGGTTTGATTAGCATTTCAGACATACAGTTAAAATTTCATGGAATTTGGAGAGAATTTTTTTTTTAATTTTTTGTAACAATGCCATTTTTTGGTCATAATGTATGGCCAAAAAAGTAAAATTAAAAAATTTTTTGTCTCAGAATTGCATGAAATTTTGGCTATATGGTTTGATTAGCATTTCAGACATACAGTTAAAATTTCATGGAATTTGGAGAGAATTTTTTTTTTAATTTTTTTGTAACAATGCCATTTTTGGTCATAATGTATGCCAAAAAAGTAAAATTAAAATTTTTTTGTCTCAGAATTGCATGAAATTTTGGCTATATGGTTTGATTAGCATTTCATGACATACAGTTAAAATTTCATGGAATTTGGAGAGAATTTTTTTTTAATTTTTTGTAACAATGCCATTTTTTGGTCATAATGTATGGCCAAAAAAGTAAAATTAAAATTTTTTTGTCTCAGAATTGCATGAAATTTTGGCTATATGGTTTGATTAGTATTTCAGACATACAGTTAAAATTTCATGGAATTTGGAGAGAATTTTTTTTAAAATTTTTGTAACAATGCCATTTTTTGGTCCATAATGTATGGCCAAAAAGTAAAATTAAAAATTTTTTGTCTCAGAATTGCATGAAATTTTGGCTATATGGTTTGATTAGCATTTCAGACATACAGTTAAAATTTCATGGAATTTGGAGAGAATTTTTTTTAAATTTTTTGTAACAATGCCATTTTTTGGTCATAATGTATGGCCAAAAAAGTAAAATTAAAAATTTTTTGTCTCAGAATTGCATGAAATTTTGGCTATATGGTTGATTAGCATTTCATACATACAGTTAAAATTTCATGGAATTTGGAGAGAATTTTTTTTTAAATTTTTTGTAACAATGCCATTTTTTGGGTCATAATGTATGGCCAAAAAAGTAAAATTAAAAATTTTTGTCTCAGAATTGCATGAAATTTTGGCTATATGGTTTGACTAGTATTTCAGACATACAGTTAAAATTTCATGGAATTTGGAGAGAATTTCTTTTTTGATTTGTTGTAACAATGCCATTTTTTGGTCATAATGTATGGCCAAAAAAGTAAAATTAAAATTTTTTTGTCTCAGAATTGCATGAAATTTTGGCTATATGGTTTGATTAGTATTTCAGACATACAGTTAAAATTTCATGGAATTTGGAGAGAATTTTTTTTTACTTTTTTGTAACAATGCCATTTTTTGGTCATAATGTATGGCCAAAAAAGTAAAATTAAAAATTTTTTGTCTAGAATTGCATAAAATTTGGCTATATGGTTTGATTAGCATTTCAGACATACAGTTAAAATTTCATGGAATTTGATAGAATTTTTTTTAAATTTTTTGTAACAATGCCACTTTTTGGTCATAATTGATGGCAAAAAAGTAAAATTAAAATTTTTTGTCTCAGAATTGCATGAAATTTTGGCTATATGGTTTGATTAGCATTTCATACATACAGTTAAAATTTCATGGAATTTGGAGAGAATTTTTTTTTACATTTTTGTAACAATGCCATTTTTGGTCATAATATATGGCCAAAAAGTAAAATTAAAATTTTTTGTCTCAGAATTGCATGAAATTTTTGGCTATATGGTTTGATTAGCATTTCATACATACAGTTAAATTTCATGGAATTTGGAGAGATTTTTTTTACATTTTTTGTAACAATGGCCATTTTTGTCATAATGTATGGCCAAAAAAGTAAAATTAAAAATTTTTGTCTCAGAATTGCATGAAATTTTGGCTATATTGATTTGATTAGCATTTCATACATACAGTTAAAATTTCATGGAATTTGGAGGAGAATTTTTTTTAATTTTTTGTTAACAATGCCATTTTTGGTCATAAATGTATGGCAAAAAAGTAAAATTAAAAATTTTTTGTCTCAGAATTGCATGAAATTTTGGCTATATGGTTTGATTAGCATTTCATACATACAGTTAAAATTTCATGGAATTTGGAGAGAATTTTTTTTTTAATTTTTGTAACAATGCCATTTGTTTGGTCATAATGTATGGCCAAAAAAGTAAAATGAAAAATTTTTTTGTCTCAGAATTGCCATTGAAATTTTTGGCTATATGGTTTGATTAGCATTTCATACATACAGTTTAAAATTTCATGGAATTTGGAGAAATTTTTTTTAATTTTTTGTAACAATGCCATTTTTTGGTCATAATGTATGGAAAAAGTAAAATTAAAATTTTTGTCTCAGAATTGCATGAAATTTTGGCTATATGGTTTGATTAGCATTTCATACATACAGTTAAAATTTCATGGAATTTGAGAGAGATTTTTTTAAATTTTTTGTAATA
>NW_023503391.1:0-10860 GCF_014529535.1 Bradysia coprophila
TCTTTCGGAGTTTTTCTTGATTAAAATTTGACAAAGTAGGTCCTCATTGCAAAAGAAGCGGAGAGCGTATTATGATTTCTTCAGACTACTCTAAAAAGCAATTGACGCCATAAGTCCGCTGAAATTCAAAATTAGAAGTGACAAACCTAGTGACTATTTTGAGAGATTGTTTTCACATTTTCCTAAATTGATGTGACTCTCAGTGCTAGAGCCATAGATCATAGATTGAGTATGTAGCACTTTTTTACACATCGCGAATCACAATGCAAGAACCTATTCATCAGAACAATCCTTCGAGCCACGCTAAAAAGTAATTAGAATGTTCGTGAAAATTGAACTTGTTGTGGGTGGTTTGAACTATTTACTTTTCGTAATTAATTTCGCATTTCATCTTCACTTCTACTTGCAATTTGATACACGGATTCTCTTTTTTTAATCCATTCCATTCTCATAAACTCGGTTGCGAAACTTTGCGTTAAAGTTTTGGTTGTGTTCAGAGTGAATTACTTTTCATTTGCTTACTGTCTGAAACATTAATGTCTGAAAAAGGGCTTACCGGACGCTAGCATGTAATAGTATGTTACGTACCTTCGGGAAAATTCGCTTACTCACTCTGGGATCTTATCCATCGCCTTCGGCTCTGGATACAAATTTCCCCCTCGTGAGTAAGCAAGTTTTCCCGCAGGTACGTAACATACTATCAATCGACAATAGCATTGAACTTTTTTCTATTCTTTACACAGTAAAGAAGGGAATCTCGGTTATTATTGCTGACTTGATACTTTTCGTATTATATAGAGGCAGTGCGTACTGTAAAAATAATCATTTCAATCATCTCTCGTAAACTGCAACAAAGTGACACCTTTGTGATCGTGGTAAATATTTGGTTTGACTTCGTGGTAAATATTTGTTGCACGTGACTACCGTTACGAGAAAAAACAACTTTTTGTTCAATAACAGATTCGATGTCTATTCCTGAAAAGGTTTTATGACTTAAAGATTACATATGTGATGGCATCACTAATTAAAGGCTGAACAATGTTGAATAAAGAGTTCGTGCCTTGTTGTTGCCTTTTCTTGTACACGTTCGATGGTAGCTTAAACTTACCATTGAGTTGATAATTTCTTTCGCACGTGACGCAAGGCCTATACTAACAAAGTCTTACAATTTTTTTAGGGACCATACAACAATTTTCTTACTTCATCCCTTGACCTCAACGACCCACAAAATCGTAACAACAAAAAGTTGACACCAAAAATGTAAATAGAAAATCTTATTTAAAAAGAATACGTCACAAGTATCAGATGATTCGGGTTTCTTCCTTTTGAATGTCTTTCTTTCAAAACATTCCTTTCCTCTTTCAACTATTTTCTTAACAATAGTTTTCTAATGTGGGCGCAATTTTTTTATACAATTTTGTAAGTGACGATTCAAAGACTTGCGCCACATTAACCTTTCACGGGTTTTTTGACGGATTAGGTATAATTAATACTAAGCGAATACTGTACCATAGCATGGTAATTTGGCTATGTAGTCTGGCGTGAAGATGAAAAAGTAAATATTTGTCTTACACAATTACAATTACACGTCTCGCCATCGAATCAAACAGCAAATTTTTTTGGAACAAACATTCAATTTATATATAGGATTGATGAGATGTTGTCGAGTGATTTTTTTGATCGATTTGTATTTTTGCTTTCACAATTTTTCCATTCTAAATCACATCCAAATCATCCGATTGAAATCCTATCTCACTTTGATTGTAACTTTTATCCCTGGGCCAAAAGAGGAAAATGTAACAGCGATACACAGACAAAATACGTACAATACAAAACCATAAATGAACGGAATACGAGAGAACAATAACGGTTCGATTGACTATGATAAACAGAACCAACGAACTGTTCGATTGGCAAAATTGCAGTTTTTAGTGGAACAACCCCGATTTGGACGAAAGTGGGTGGGATCGACAGGTGGAGGTTCACTGTTGACGAAACAACAAGATTTGAGGCGCGGAAGCCCCTCCCTGAGGCACCAGGGCCCTCCAAAATTTTCATACTTTTTCGAATTTTTGCGTGTTTTTTTAACGGCATCGACAGGAGAAGTTTAACTGATGACAAAACAACAAGAATTTGGACGCGGAAGCCGCTCCCCGGGCCGCCAAAGCTCCAAAGTTTTCAAAATTTTTCGAATTTTTCCGTTTTTTTCGGAATTGTCATTTTTTTGTGTTTTATATGTATTTGCCCTTGTTGCAATGAAATTAAGTATGTATCTAGTTGCAGTCATTATATTCTTCTTCCGTTTCTGAGTCGGTGGCAGCAGAGGGTTCTTCGTCTTGCGTTGTTGTTTTCGTGGCGTCGTAAACTTTAGTCGTCAGCATTTCGTACAAGAAAAATGAAGTTATTTTGTTGGGCACAATATAGCCGTCGGCATTTCGTGCAAGGAAAATGGAGTTATTTTGTAGAGTATAACGTAGTCGTCGGCATTTCGTATAAGGAAAATTTCTTCTGAGGGGTGAGCACCTTCTTGCGCGTCAATTCTTGTTGTTTTGTAATCAGTGGACCTCATACTGTCGATGCCGTAAAAAAACGCAAAAATTCGAAAAAGTGTGAAAACTTTGGAGGGCCCGGGTAGAGGCTATTGCTCCCCAATTCTTGTTGTTTTGTCATCAGTGGACTTTCTACTGTCGATTCCGTCAAAAAATCAAACGAAAATTTGAAAAACGTGTGAAAACTTTGGAGCGTCCTGGCGGCCCGGGGAGGGGCTTCCGCGCCCCAAATATTCTTGTTTCGTCATCAGGGGAACTCCACCTGTCGATACCACACACTTTCTTCCAAATCGGGGTTGTTCCACTAAACAGCAATTTAACCGTTCGATTTTATCAGATCAAACAAACGATTGCAAATGCAAGTGGTTTCGCTCATGATTCTAATAATTCCAAAATATTTAAATATTTTCTTCCAAAAGTAATTTCCACTTTAAAAAAAATTCTTAAAATGTTGTCCCATTTTACAGTGACGCATTAACCTATGGGAAATTCGGCACCATACGAATTTCTAATAATGTTCTCGAAAATTAGAGCAACAAAATGCAGAAAACAAAATTGGCGTTGAATTTTCAAAATTTGGTTTTGAACTTTTATTTGCCAGTGGCGCAAATGTATTCACAACGCAAGCATGCAAGAAAAATATCACGCGTCAAATAACGCATGAAAGTGAATATTTTTCGCGCGCTCATCCTAATTTTTTCTCAACATTGGTATGCCAAGTTCCAAGTCTCTAGGACGTTTCGTGCTACAGACAACATACAAACTTTATATTATTTATAGCTAAAACGCAAAAATTCACTTCCCATAAATCCTTTAAAAGTAGGAAGAAGCCCATCGATTAATTCGTATCCAAGAAAATAAATCAATTTTTCTAAACATCGCATCGCATGAACACACTGAAAAAAGGTATAAAAATCATACTAGAAAACAGACTTGCCGACAGAGTCGTCGATCAGTAACAATGCTGAAGAAATGATGCAACCCACGTAGCAAAACGATTAAATTAGAAGATTCGCTCAGTTCCGCTGTATATTTTACTTATGTAGATCGATAAAATCGATAAAAACAAGATCTATTTTTGTAAATATGTATGCTTGTCGGCCGATGGTCGTCAAAGAGAATATGTGTGTGTTTCATTCTTTTTCGTTGCGTTAAATGGAAATATAAACAATACCGTACAGCGACAAAAATAAAATATACAGCGGAACTGAGTAAATCATCTCTACTAAGAGCAATGGACCCTCCCTTTGCAAATTTGTAGCCTACATTTAGGCAGAAAAATATTCATTTTTTTATTTATTATCGTATGCGGCAAATTATAAAGTCATACAAAAAATATCACAGATTGATAATCACGTTCGTCAAATTTTTATCGCAAATCACATTTCTTGATTACACTAGCAACACAGGTCATGTACACGGATGGTGGCATAGTGCGTTGATTGGTCTTGGTGCCCTGAATATGGGAACACACCTCCGTTCGTCCCAGTGACGTCTGTGTGTAGACGTAACCCACTCGAATATTTGACAACGAAAGTGCACCGATCCGGTCGATGTTTGGTGTGGTAAGGTATTCGGACCTCCTGAGTTCAAATAACAACTCCATTGGCTCTCGATGTTGGTTTCCATGTGGTTCAGACCGGAAAATGTTTTACCCACACAGCCAAAAAAATTCTGGTCTGAACCACAGATAGGTAATCGAGACGAATGGATGTTGTAATTGAACTCAGAGGTCCGAATACCTCACCACACTAACGGCCGACCAGATCGGTGCACTTTCGTTGTCATATATTCGAGTGGGTTACGTCTACACACAGACGTCACTGGACGAACGGAGGGTGTGTTCCATATTCAGGGCACCAAGACCAATCCAACGCACTATGCCACCATCCGTTGTACATGACCTGTGTTGCCTAGTGTTATTTTTCTGAACGAAAATACTTTTTTCAAAAAGTAAAACCATTAAGACGAATCGACACAACGCTAAATTTTAGCCCAAATTTGTGTGAAAAAATGATACATTCGTAATCGCATCCTTTCTGGACTAGTTATCGAAAATATATCATGTTTTTCCGCACAAATTTAGGCTAAAATTTAACGTTGTAAATAATTAAGTTTGCCTGCCTCAAAACTGGGATTTTAGTCTGTTGAAGAAGCTGAAGACTTTTTCGAGTTCCCATGTTTTTTTAGTAGTTCTGCGGTGAGAGTGAGGTCCAAAAATAGCTATTCTTGTGTTCGTGGTAGCTGGACAATGTGAGTCATAACTGTGAAGATTACATAAATTTACAACAATTTGCAAGGGTTTCGCCAAGTTGGATAACTTAAACTTAATTTATATTTAAAAGTAACACATCCTTGCGTGCTTTAAGAGCTATCTTCACTTGGCAAATTTGTAGCCTACATTTGGGCACAAAAATGTTATATTTTGACGATAATTTTGTCCTCGCGTCCTTTTTGGAAAAAGCAAAAGCATCGTTTGGTGTTGGCATGCGTTAGGTTTTAATAAAAATTGAAAGGTTTGTGATGATGTACCCTAAGTAAGAGAAAAGAGAAACTCAAATAGTTCACGAAAATTGACACAAATGTTGAGTTTCTTTGGACTTACGTTACATCACCACAAACATTTCTATTTTTTATTCAAAGCTAACACATTTCAACACCCAAACATGTTTTTACTTTTTCCAAAAAGAATGCGAGGAAAAATTATCGTCAAAAATGTGACATTTACTTCTTTTTCTTAATTTCGTTCAGAGAAATCATCAAAAAGCGAATAATTTTCCGCCTAAATATAGGCTACAAATTTGCAGAGGGGTACATTGCTCTTAATTGATCTTCTGCAAAAGAGAATATTTACAGTTGAAAGATTTATATTTTTTTTGTTGTTTGACGACGATTTTCTATTGTTAAATTCGATTCGATTTTAGTTTAAGAAATGTCTTAAGAGCGTGGCAAGGGTTTAGTTTCGGACAAAAACCAAATACTATAGCGTCATAAACAACAGAAAATCGAACATCGAAGACACCCATCATAGAAAATATAGTGAAAACAAAATGGTCGCTGTGATAGAAACAAAATTGTTTTGGTTAATTTATTAAAAATAAAAAACTTATTTCAAAAAGTTGAAAACATAGTTTCGTGGTTTGTGACGTAAGAAACAGTTTTGAAATAGCAACTTATGTGATTATTCTCGATGTACTGCCGAAAAATGTACCTAAAGTGGGAAAAAATTTTGCCTTGCAGACGTGTTTTAATTGTGAAAAATATTCGTGAAAATGAAACAATATTATGAATGTGAAAACACAGTTTTGTTAAGTAAGATTCAAATAAACCGTTCGTCCATTTTTTGTTGTATCCCATCTCTTGCATCCTGAGAATTATGTTCCTAAACATGCCCTATTTTTCGCGCAATTTTGGTTCTTGTCCGAAGCTAAACCCTTGTACGCTCTTAAGTTTTAGATGGATACACTGTGTATAATGTGCAACCCTTATTACAAGGGCAGTACCTTTATTGTTTTAATAAATGTTTTCTTCTACGTAATTTGTGACATGCAAACAAAAGTATATAGAGCGCAAGCTTCTGCACTCAATTTCACTTTGAACCGGATAGTAGACATATCGTGAAAAATGGGCCCATGCAAAATATGACATAAAATGTATAAGTTATCTGTCAAATATATTGCAAGCTAGGTGTAATGTTTACACTGTGCTTACAAAATATACAAAGTGGCGAGATAGAAGGAACATAAAAAATTGGTTTAGATTCAATCTCATAGTTGCCAGCTGTCGTTTACATGTTCCTTCAGCAACGTATAATTTCGTAGTCATAAGCAGACGTTGCAGACTGCAAAACGTTGAAACAAAATATAAAAATGTCTAAATTTTCACAAAAGCGAAACTATTTGATATTTTTAAATATTAGGACTTAAGCTTCCAAAACGCCATCTTTCATATGAAAATCCGATACCATTCCGTCTGAAATTTTGGCAATTTACACTGAAAAAACACAATGATCGAATACTTTTGAGTAGTAGTGTAAATACTGTACATCATTTTCCGAGTCTTTACTATCCATGTAGTACGTTCTTTTGGATGTATGCCTCACATATCTGCAGTAGAGGGCAATTTTTCTTTTGGTGTATATTGAAAAACGTTTCCTTTCTCTTTACAGATCAACAACATTCGAAAGGATCAATCATACTGATATGCTATAAATATGCTGTGCAATGCCGATTTTGAAAGTGGAAAACAATCGGAATTACATTTTCGCAATATGGATCATATCAATGACTATATTGGTTGATGCAAGATACGTGAAGGTAATGTGAAAAACATCTTACAACTACGCAGCAAAACAATTTCGATTTGTGTGAGGGGGGATATCCAAAATAAGATAACAAAAATCCAAAGACATAATGGTGTAGCCATTTTTAGACTGTCTCGCTTGCTAACCACTCAAACAAAATAATAATAACAAAGCAACAACACAAGGATGTAGGGTACGGACCCCAGTATTCGGCATAGTTTAGAATATCGGCCACAACAATGGGTTTCATTGTTCTAAACAATAGATGGCCGATATTCTAAACTATGCCGAATACTGGGGTCCGTACCCTATACGTATAGCCTGTAATTTGCAACGCAATGTAAGTTCACTTTGTATTTTCGAAACGTTTCCATTGAAAACAAAACGGAAAATATGGATCCGAAAACCGACTCATGAATACTAATGAGCCCATTGGCGTATATCCAATTATTATAAAAAGGATTATGCGATATAGCTACAGGAAACACGATGTGAGCATGTGTGTAGTTACAATGAGCGAATCAATCGTAATTTCGTTTTCATATTTTCCAATTTTAAATAAAATTTAGTCAATTCGAGGACACGTGTTAGTGATGCAGTTACAGCTGATCTACACAAACAATCAAAACGGCTTTTACGTCTTTATACGGTTTTACCACTACCGTGCGCGTGCGTGCAGCAGCTTCAACCGTATAGACAAGTATAAACAATTTGGATTGTATGTGTGGATCAGCTGAAAAACAACTTAGTTAAATTAATACGGTAAATTAATTCAGCGTTAATACAATAAATTAATGAGTATGAAGCAGAGGGCAGATATAAAAATTTAGTTATTTCGCAATTCTGTGCCATAATCATCACCTTTCCATGCATCCATTTAATGTCGTTCTGACATTTCACTGTATTCGGTCCTCAACAAGCATGAAAAACTCAATACGTCACACGAAAATGCTATGTCCTTGTGACGTAATAGTCATTTATATGCCTTTGTTTTCGCTAGGGTCGAAAGTGGCTTATTACACTCCTAGGGAAAATAAGAAATTTGATGTGTTCGTTGCTTGGAGAAAAATGGTTTATTCACGCCGTGCACGCATGAAAAACGTTGTATTCATATCAGGATGAAAATAAGTAGTTTCAGTAGTAAGATGAGTAAGATCGAAAATAGATTGTGGAAATTGTTATCGTCACTACCGCAAAAATCAGGATATTATCGCCCAGGGAATTATCGCCCAGACAGATTTTTTCAAAAATTAATTGGTATTATCACCCGGGGAATTATCGCCCAGGAACTATCACCCAGCTCGATGGGAATTATCACCCGGGGAATTTTCGCCCAGGAATTATCACCCAGCTCGATAGGAATTATCACCCAGGGAACTATCACCCAGGAATTATCACCCAGACTAACTGGGAACTTTCACCCGGGGAATTATCGCCCAGGAATTATCACCCAGCTATCTGGTAATTATTCCCCAGCTAGTTAAAGCTGAGGAATTACGGCCCAGTAAATTTAGAATTATCACCCAGCTATTTGAAATTGAGGAATTATTGCCCAGTGAATTTGGAATTATCACCCAGCTATCTGAATTGAGGAATTATCGCCCAGAAATTTGTGTTCAAAGTATTACCGAGTCAGCAGTAACTTTTCAACTATGTTAAAAGATTTATCACATTTTCGATATACACATACACATCTTTTACTCCTATTAATTTGGTAAAACATTATCTATAGTAGAGAAAGATAACTTCCTCAGTGTGTAAACTTTAATGCGAATTTACGTCTGATCTAATCAATTGTGCACCTTCTTGTGTTAATCTCATTCGACCTAATCGATTGTGCATCGTCTTAGGGGAATGCACATTTGATTCAATCGATTCACCTAAGACGATGCACAATCGATTGAATGAAACATTTAGGTTAACTAATTGTGCATCAACTTAGAAGCACCTACAATTAGTCTAGCAAATTGTGCATCATCTTAGAGGCATCTACAATTAGTCTAGCAAATTGTGCATCATCTTAAATGGATGCACATTTAGTCTAACTAATTGTGCATCAACTAGAGGCATCTACAATTAGTCTGGCAAATTGTGCATCATCTTAAATGGATGCACATTTAGTCTAACTAATTGTGCATCAACTTAGAGGCATCTACAATTAGTCTGGCAAATTGTGCATCATCTTAAATGGATGCACATTTAGTCTAACTAATTGTGCATCAACTTAGAAGCATCTACAATTAGTCTAACTAATTGTGCATCAACTTAGAAGGCACTACAATTAGTCTAACTAATTGTGCATCAACTTAGAGGCATCTACAATTAGTCTAGCAAATTGTGCATCATCTTAAATGGATGCACATTTAGTCTAACTAATTGTGCATCAACTTAGAGGCATCTACAATTAGTCTAGCAAATTGTGCATCATCTTAAATGGATGCACATTTAGTTAACTAATTGTGCATCAACTTAGAAGCACCTACAATTAGTCTAGCAAATTGTGCATCATCTTAAATGGATGCACATTTAGTCTAACTAATTGTGCATCAACTTAGAAGCATCTACAATTAGTCTAACTAATTGTGCATCAACTTAGAGGCATCTACAATTAGTCCAGCAAATTGTGCATCATCTTAAATGGATGCACATTTAGTCTAACTAATTGTGCATCAACTTAGAGGCATCTACAATTAGTCTAGCAAATTGTGCATCATCTTAAATGGATGCACATTTAGTTTAACTAATTGTGCATCAACTTAGAAGCACTACAATTAGTCTAGCAAATTGTGCATCATCTTAAATGGATGCACATTTAGTCTAACTAATTGTGCATCAACTTAGAGCATCTACAATTAGTCTGGCAAATTGTGCATCATCTTAAATGGATGCACATTTAGTCTAACTAATTGTGCATCAACTTAGAAGCATCTACAATTAGTCTAGCTAATTGTGCATCAACTTAGAGGCATCTACATTAGTCTAGCAAATTGTGCATCATCTTAAATGGATGCACATTTAGTCTAACTAATTGTGCATCAACTTAGAGGCATCTACAATTAGTCTGCAAATTGTGCATCATCTTAAATGGATGCACATTTAGTCTAACTAATTGTGCATCAACTTAGAGGCATCTACAATTAGTCTGGCAAATTGTGCATCATCTTAAATGGATGCACATTTAGTCTAACTAATTGTGCATCAACTTAGAAGCATCTACAATTAGTCTAACTAATTGTGCATCAACTTAGAGCCTACAATTAGTCCTAACTAATTGTGCATCAACCTAGAGGCATCTACAATTAGTCTGGCAAATTGTGCATCATCTTTGGACAATTTAGTCTAACTAATTGTGCATCAACTAGGGGATCTACAATTAGAATGAGCAAATCATCATCTTTTGTTCATCTAACTAATTGTGCATCCTTAGAGGCATCTACAATTAGTCTGGCAAATTGTGCATCATCTTAAATGGATGCACATTTAGTTTAACTAATTGCTGCATCAACTTAGAAGCACCTACAATTAGTCTAGCAAATTGTGCATCATCTTAAATGGCATGCACATTTAGTCTAACTAATTGTGCATCAACTTAGAAGCATCTACAATTAAATCTAGTTAATTGTGCATCAACTTAGAGGCATCTACAATTAGTCTGGCAAATTGTGCATCATCTTAAATTGCACATTTAGTTTAACTAATTGTGCATCAACTTAGAAGCCTACAATTAGTCCAGCAAATTGTGCATCATCTTAAATGGATGCACATTTAGTCTAACTAATTGTGCATCAAACTAGAGGCATCTACAATTAGTCTTGCAAATTTTGCATCATCTTAAATGGATGCACATTTAGTCTAACTAATTGTGCATCAACTTAGAGCATCTACAATTCTATTTGTGTCAACTTAGAGGCATCTAATTAGTCGCATTGTGCATCATCTTAAATGGATGCACATTTAGTCTAACTAATTGTGCATCAACTTAGAGGCATCTACAATTAGTCTAACTAA
>NW_023503392.1:0-9873 GCF_014529535.1 Bradysia coprophila
CTGCGATTATCGTCTCGACGATTATTATCGATCCAAAGCAATCTGATCGAAAAAGCGAATATTTTGCCCAGAAAAGATAATATCATTCCATCACGGGCAATATTGCTTTTTGCGAACAAAATTAAATATCTCTGTGGAGATGATTATCAACGTATGGGCGATAACATCACAGTTCTGGGCGTAATAATCATTTAATCTCCTGCCAAGCTGTAATTTCAACATTAACGGTTTCGCATATAAACACAAACATCTACATAACACAGCCTATTACGCATTGGATAATCACACATAAAACCCGACCTAGGGTAAATTTACTTTCCATCTACATATTTGAAAAAGAAAAAAAAAAAAAAAAAAAAAAAATCGCCGAAGCCCGAAGCGAATACGGGACCAGGCATATGCAACACCAAACATGCGACACTACAGCCAAAAAATCACATAACGTGGATGCAATTGGTCGTAGTGGTTCATAATAGCCTTCAGATACATCAAATCAAAATATCAGAGTATGGAATGATGTGATTTAACGAAATGTTGAGGTGGATAGTATATGTGTGTGAGTAAGTAAATAAAGGATTTCTCTGTATGATGTTTTCTTTTGTTGTGAATGCGTTTTAAAACAACATGCTTAATTAATTAATTTTAAATCCAAATTTTTGTGGTTATTTCGCTAATGTATGAAATATCAGCTTGCAGGAGATAAAACATTGTTCTACCTTGTTGTATATTTCTCGAATCACTTCTTATGTACAATTGTATATACACTCGCTGGCGCTCGTTATATACAATTGTACATACGAAGTTATTCTCGAAATATACACCAAGGTAGAAAATGTACTATTTCCGGGTGAAAATATTGTCTTCTGTGTGATATTATGGCGTTAAAAGTTGTAAAATGCTTAATTTATCACTGGATTATATTATTGCTAAAGGTGTACAATAAAATCGTCTCGGCCGAATAGTACTAATTCTTCAGTTTTAAATTAAAGGAAAATTGACTCTGGTTTCACTCAAAAGATGATATTATCGTTCCCAAAATTGTGGGTGATAATCTCTAGGTAGTAATATCGCCCAAAGGGCTCTTAGTGGGCGATATTATCGCGTCGCGTTCTGGACTATAATTATCGCTTTTTCGATCAACAATATCATCTCTGAGCCAAGAACTGCATAATTTCGTCTTCTGGGCGATATTATCGTTCGAGATGGTAATTAAGTCTACAAAATAGTTTAAAATCGATTGAGATGTTCTAGAGATATGGTAGTGACGCCCTTTAGGAATGTTGCCCTCGGTACATACAGTACCATGGCACTGTAACGTTTTCTTTCACTGGACAGCATTATTTAGTGTTTGCGAGAAAAAGGAATTGATCGGAATTGGTTCGGTAGTTGCCTTCGATATATACATGAAAACACCGATTTTACCAGATGTTCACAATTATCAATGCGTAAATGTCCAATCAGATAGACACCCCATCCGTGCACAGTACTATGAAGGTTGTGTTCATCGCTCGATAGGTATAGGAAAATCAGACTTGGAACAGAACTTGTAAATAAGTAAATTGAACGGGATAAAACGTGAAGTTTACATGACTGGTCGTTTTGTCGGCACAAAGACTACTACTTTACTTTGTGTCTAATATGTATTCTGTTTCTGCGAGAAACGATTGCCTTCGGACCGATATTTTATTTGAACAGCCACAATAGCAACACGAGAAATATTTACCCGACAAATATACGCTAATTTATATTCTTGCTTATAGATAACCGTATATGAACCACATGCTTTCCATATTTAAACGATTCAATACACCTTCGTATGTTATGAGCATCTAACATACACACATCTACTGACGCAAAATTGAACGATGTAGACATTTTTATCTGCTAACCTTTAGTTGCACTACATTAGACGGAAATGACTAACGCCACTCAATACCAAGAATTGAAATCAAGTGGAATATTGGTGGAATCATAAGATTACTCATTGAATGATAAGACATGCGAATTCGTTGATTTTTATTGTTCTTGATCTGGTAATACAGATTAGCTATCAGTTGATGGGTCTATGCTTCCTATAATATTGCTACTATGCCTCTCAAATTCATCGTTGTGTGCGTATACACAACGATATATCGTTCATCAGAAGAAAATATTATCTTACTGAGCGTTCGCCCACTTGAACTTTGTGCAAATCGCGATTAGCTTCAATTTGAATCGAAGATTATAAATCGTTTCTCATTCGCACATTTGAATTGAGCGTCACCGAGTGTTAAATAAACTCAAACGAAACTGAGATTCGTTAATTAAGATCACACCATACGGAGTACCTGCACTAAGTGTAAAACAATACCGCCAGAGTTTCACTTGATTATACGCGGATTATGAGGTGAAAATTGTTGATATTAGTGAAGTGGAGCGATAATGAATCCCACTTTTATCCTGCCCAACGAAATGTTAACTCCTAGATTGTGATTTTTAATGCAGATGATGTTCTACCTGGAGGTATACTGATTGCTGATGAAGCTACTTGAAGTTATTCAGTTACTAATCAATATTGCCTATCACGTTAAAAAAAGGATTGCAGGTTGTACATATCGTTCAAACGATGTAGTTGAGTGTTATAGGAACTGATAGCTCTAGGAAAGAGTGCTAAATACACCAAAGGATATGATCCTGCCACATAAAGTGCAAAGACAGCAAAACTGTTCGTTTTCATTAACTTTTTGAAGTAAAACTGACGAACGAAATATAAGTCATCTTAGAAGTGTGACCTCTGGTTAATTAGCCTACTACGACAGTGCCGGACGAGCAAAAGGGAACTCTTTCAAGGAATGGCAATAAATTCAATAGTATTTCAGTAAAATGAGGTTTGTTAGGAGGTTAAACGAAAAATGTGTCTTCTTGTCTTCATCTCACCTTAGCTTTCACATCACTTCGGTGAGATATGGTCAGTAAAACGTTGTTCTAAGTCTCAGTTGTTTTATGCTAAAATTGATTGTGCAAACACGATATCCATGTGAACATAACAGTTCTTCTTGACAGCTTTGGAAAATCTTACATAAAAAACGTTTTCATGTGTCGGGGCCGAAAATGAGGGAGTTTCGAGATTTTTCTCGGGTTTTCGACCCCTTACATGAAAAATTTTTTGAGTATCTGTTTTGGACGATTGATTTTAGGCACTTTCGCATGTAGCCCTCACTTCGTTCGGGCTACAAAAAGCGAAATTGCCTAAAAACAATCGTCCAAAACAGATACACAAATAACTATTGTATGCTTGCTAAGAGGGCCGAAAGTAAAGCTGTCAATTTGAATTGACATTTCTTTACTTTCGATCCTCTTAGCAAGCATACAAAACTTAATACATAACTCTTTCGGCCTACTCAATCGATACGTAAATAACTATTACATGCTAGCGGGCGGTAAAGTGCACTTTGCGTCACTGTTTGTGACTGTGAAAATTCACTTACCACTCACTAGCATCTAATAGTATGTTACGTCACTGTTTGTAAATATTTGTTTAGGCAAGTGTGAGGTTTGCGGAACCAGCCGAAGGCGAGTGGAGTAATCACACGTGCCTAAACAAGCATTTACGAGCAGCGACGTAACACATTTTACATGATTGTGGACGGTAAGTGCATTTTCCTTGTCGCGAACAGTGATGTAAAGTGCACTTTACCGTGCATAAGCATGTAAAATGTGTTACGTCACTGCAGGGCCTAATTGATATTCTAAATTTGCTAAAATTTTCCAATATTTGCTAGAATTTGCCATTAGCAAATTTGGCAAATTTCGGAAAATTTTGGAAAATCTAAGCAAATGTTGGCAAATTGTGGAAAATCAATTTCCCAAAAATAGGCCCTGCGTCACTGTGTGTAAATGCTTGTTTTGGCTCGTGTGATTACTTCACTCGCCTTCGGCTCGTTCCACAAAGCTCACACTTGCCAAAACAATATTTACAAACGGTGACGTAACATACTAGAAAAGCATACCACCTGCAGCTCAATAACATGCTAAATAAAACAATATGTGTAGCAATGTAACACAGGTATTTCGTCACTTTATAAAGTTTCATGTAACGACAATTCATTTCGTCTAATTGACCTTTGAGAATTTATTTCTACTTTGTGCTTACACGTCAATACGGGTCAATAATTACATATCGGATGGAAAAACCGAAAGAAAAATTATGGAATTTGTCGGTTGTTTCTAAAAACATTCTTTCTATCAACGAACAACGTCACTGCGTATACTTGAAACGTAATAGTGCAATCGAATGACCTACCACAAACGCAATATATCAGACATTAAACATATCTTGACCTTGAAAAATCTTTAATTTACGAATTACACAATATCGTCAGACGAGAATTTTAACTGATTTCGAATTGAGACACTTTCTCATTACAAATCATTCTTCACCTGCACTATGTTATATTAACTAATGCGTTCGTTGATCCAATGAGCAAATTGTTTCATCGGCTTGTACATGTACGATACCTGTTATATGCGCAATCTATCCGAAAACATTCAATAAATTTACATTCATTCGTATTACCCACTTTATTGTCATTGTATGGTAAGTAAAGTTACGTGAATTAAAAAGTATGACTCATGGGAACACAACATTAAAAACAGTTGTCTTTAAAAAAAAGAATAATCGGTGGCTATAATTGAAGAGCGTATGCAAAAATCGATAGCATTTCAATTTACCTGATTTTCTCAAATTTAACACTGATTTCAGTCAATTCTGTTCGAATCAAATAGTTAAATGATTGTTCACTCGGTTCCCACCAATTATTTCACGTAAATATTCAGCAAATTGGTGATTTTTTCACTTTAATTTGTACTTCGTAAATGTTATTGTCAACGCACCGCAAAATGTTATTGGAAATGAAAATTCAAAACAATGTTCTAGTGAAATCGAGAGGCGAACGCGTCCCAGCTGATATTTGTTTCAGGGTTCATAAATACAGGGTGCATATAAACATAATTTCCCGAATGGCTTTGTGTGGTTAATTTATGTGTAAAAAACGGAGAAAGATAATGGGTTGTGATGAAAGTTCATGGTTTGACCGTCGAAACTGATCGCCAGCGCCAATGTCAACATTTTCTTTTTGATTTTTCACTTCAATGATCTATTGAAATTGAGATATAGACCCAATAAACCAATTTATTCAACGTATACTACATGTCTGAAACGTAAATAGTTTCACGAAATGTGTATTTACTGAGCGTCATAGACCTGAAACGTCATTCTACTTCTTCTTCTTAAAATGGCGAAAATCACAACTATTTGGCTACCATAGCGTGAATACTTTCTGTACTGAATTAAAGTTCACTCGAACCAGACAGAGAAACTAGTTTTCTAAGTCAGAAATTCTGACAGTATTCCTCGCCGACAGTTTGTAATACAGCGTTATGATGAAAGATAAAGAAATTTTTGACAAGTGCCCCAAGACAACTCTCGCTCTCAACGTAATATGTTGAAAGAGAAAGCAATATTTTGACAAGTACCCCAAGGCAAGTTATAATTTACTAGTTTTCGGTTCTCTCGCTCTGATCATAACAAGCTATAGTATACATAATACATAATACAAAATGGTTTGTGGGATATTGGGCTAAATATATGTGTTTTTCTTTAAGGCTTAAATATTGGACCCGTACCCTTTTTTACAATTTCAAAAAAATTGCTTAGGCATGAGGTTTAGGCATTTGTACAAATAGAGATCCTTAATCAAAACCGAATGAAGTTAATAGTAGAATTGTATGTGGGCATTTCACAATGTCCTCGGCGGATTGAAAAATGTCAGAGAAGTATCCAGTTGAACAATCAAATTAAGTCTAAGCAATAGTCGATCTTTAGTTAACTTTTCGAGATTCGTTATGCGTGGATTTTTTTCAACAGAGTTCCGCATCACTCAATATTGTTTAAAAAAAAACAGAAAGGAATTAATCGAAAGTAAATGAGCCCATGTTTCTCCAATTTAATATGACTGTACCGAGAAATAGCAGTTCCGATCATCTGAACAAATAATATTAATCGACAGATTAATCGATCTACATAACGAGTCGTAGCTTCTGTTTGTACAGTTAGGGAAGAATGGATGCAAACATCGAATTTCTGAGAAGTCCTTGTTTCATTAAACCTTTCAGAAATGGTAAGCGTGTTTCACGATGTGATAATTAGATGTGCAATTTCTTTTGTTGTCTTACGGCCAGAACCGGATAAGCCAAAGCCAGCTTTTCTTATTTTCTAGCCAACAAAATACCGTACCGTCTCGCTGGGACATTTTTTGTTTCCACGTTTGGGATATATTCCTCGCCATCGGCTCGAAACACAACCTTCCCACACGCCTCAACAAAAAATGTCCCAGCGAGACAGTAATGGAAAGCTCACCGTTTATTTTTGCCATCATCGTCGATACCAGAGGAGTAACGGTTTCTGAAAGGTCAGTGAGCAGAGGAATTACATTTGTAAAATAATTTAGGTTTTCAGTTTTAAGTCGACTCTGTTACACTTGCGCTCCACTCGAAGTCACCCAAAACTTTTCTTACGATTGTTATTACGAATTTACATTACCTTGCATCCTTGCATACTTTGAGTTTACCGGGTAAACTCTTCACCTTCACAACAAACATTTCAGATTTTTCAACTGGGACCAACAGTAAATGTCAAACGCAACCCTGCGGTCAATAAACGCCACTTTATGCAGCATAATAAAAAATAAATTTATTGACAGAAAATATAGTTTTGTTGTGGTTGAAAAGTTGTTCGAGTAATAATGCAAATTTTTGTCAAATTTCAAATCTGAACAACCGATCCGACGATGTCTGGTTCAGATGGCGAATTAACCGGCAGCGTAGAGTTGTCCTCGAAGTCAGCTTCACGCACAAAAGAGGCCGTGCCTAAAGTGAAAGACGGTGACTGGCTTTGTCCCGAGTGAGTAAATGGAAAAAAGCACAGAACTAGAGGAACTAATGTTTTGCATAACAAGGCAATACAGCAGTTCCATTGCTGCTAGGAATGTAGGCATTTGATATTTGATTTAAAACAAAATCCATTTCTTTGCTTCAATTATCCCACCTGCCGGCAATTCAGCTGTAAAAACTTGAATTTCGCTAGACGAAACCAATGTAATAGGTGCAACAAGGAGCGCGTTCTGACGGACAGTGCAAAGAAAAAGTTGGGCTCCGAAATCGGTAAGGCTGCTGCAGAGAAAAGTCGCGGTTTATTTAGCGCCGAAGATTGGGAATGTGGAAAATGCGGCAACGTTAACTGGGCGAGGTAATGTTAACCGAATTTATTCAGTCAGAAATATTCAAAACTAATTCGTTTGCGTTTGCGTGCAAAGGCGTCAAATATGCAACATGTGTAACGCGCCGAAATTCACGGACGAAGAGCGAACAGGTATGTTGGAAACAATATTCTCCGCTCGTTTTCCGATTGAAAATGTTGAACTCGTTTAGGTTACGGTGGCGGTTACAATGAGCGCGAACGAGTTGAGTACAAGGAACACGTTGAAGAGTCGGACGATGAATACGATGAATTTGGACGAAGAAAAAAGCGTGACGGAAAAGCGGCACCGACAAAAGCAATATCGATCGAATCACAAAAGAAGACTGAACCAGCGGCAGCCAGGATACGAGACAGTGACGAAGAGGAAAGTGACGAGGACAGTGATGACGGCGATCTCGCCAAATATGATCTGTGGGGCGATGACGACGAAGATATTCCCAATTCAAATTCGAAACAACAACAGCAACAACCGGTTAACGACAAAAAGCGAGACAGATCGTCATCGTCGTCAAGTGATTCATCGTCCAGTAGTTCCAGTCGATCGCGTCGTTCGCAGTCCAGATCAAAATCATTTTCGCGCTCTAGTTCCAAATCAAATTCACAGCATAAATCCGGTTCGATGGGTCGGGACCGTAAATCGAAATCATCCAGCCATGGTAGTCGTAGACGCTCAAGTTCTCGTACAAGAAATCGCGCATCGAATCGTTCCAGATCACGGTCGAGAAGCAGATCACCACAACGAGGTAGTAGATATAATGATGGACGGCGCCGTTAACAGTTAGCAATTCAATTATTTTTGTTGGGTTAATTTTCGCGTTCACCATTGCTGATGGTACCACTCGGATTGGGACTAACACTCATTCCATTCTAATTTTGTAATTACGGAGAGACAATTGATTTCCTGTTTGCTTCCCGATTTGAGCATTTGTTTCCCTTTCAATTTTACGAGTTCTCTCCTGTACGTAATGAACAGTTAGTTAAAATATAGAGTGATTGATGGAGAGAAATTGACTTTTTGTGTTGGAAGTTGCACACGGGGCAATGCAACAAAAAATAGGACTGGAAGTGGGCGCCGTATGCGATCGATTCGAATAGTGAAATGTGGTAAGATTGCCTAATCATCTCAAAAATCCAGAAAGTGCTATTTCTATAAAAATGAAGTGAGTCGGAGCTACAATATCCTTGCCTATGCCTATGTCTCCTAATCGTCTTACCTAGTTCATTCAATTGTCATTTGTTGCTTGTTGGTTGCCCTTTAAACGCATAGCCGAAAGCGCTACTGATTGGTAGACTATGACTCAATGATTCAAATGGTACAAATGGGAGTGATGGACTGATGTGATTGAAACGAGTATTAAACGAACTGAAACCAAACCACAACTTGTTCTAACATCGAATACGCTTTATTTTAGTAATCAGTAAATATGCACACCGCGCAACATTTATGAGTCATACCAGACCGATTGCTTCATCCATCGATTTTGTTTGCTCGGTTCGTTTAGTACGACAAACGGTGGATTCTCATTTCTATCGCGCGGCACTTTATTATCAAATATGTAATCCCTGTTGCCCTCAACGACTTTCGTTTGATTTCGAATCTTGTGACTGCTGTCCTTCCGTGGCTTCACGTCCTTACTCGCACGTCTGCCGAATTTCGGTGACGGTCTCTTCTTAAACGAACCACCCGGATCGTCAACATTCTGCACCGTCAATTTGAAACTCGGCGAAATGTTGCGAGATTTGACCGAGGCATGGCGTGGTGATTTTAGAGCCGCCGAATTGTTGCTCTTTAGATCGTCGGTTGGCGAACCCATGAAATCCTGTTGAAATGTCTTTTCGGCGAAATTGTTGTTTATCTCCTTCCGAGGACTACGGGCTTTGATTAGCAGATCCTGTTTGGCTCGGCGAACCTCTGGCTGGCACATGAACGGAAGATCTTCTAGGTTGGGATCGTGGACATTTCTGGAATTGGGTTCGAATTTTTTGTTCACATTCGACGCTCGACGATCTCTCTTCTTCTTGGTCGAATCATACAAGTTAATGTTGGTCGTGGTTTATTGGTCACTGGACGATTACGTGAAAATTTAGAAACGACGTCCTGTAACCGAAAACAAATTGTTAGAATAGATTAAGTCAGTCCAAGTCAATTACCGATACTCAGGCGTATAATCCATGTTTCCTTTGAGCGAAAGGATGGATTCACGAGGCTTTGCACGTTGCGGCATTTTTGTAATTTTCGGATCCTTAAAACTTTCGGTATATTCGGCTTGTTGGTTTCCTGTTCCATCTTCGCCGAGTAAGTGAAACTTGTCACCTTTCTTTGCCGATTCAGTGGTTTCAACGGTTTTCCTATCGTGCTCTTTGAAACGTTCACCGTATTCTCCCACCGATTCGACGGATCCTTTAACACTTAAATGACCTGGTTTTATGATCGTGCACACTTAACATATTGATCGTAGAACTTAAAACTATCTCTGTATTTCCGGAACGCCGACAAATTTTCCTTGGAATCGAATGTTCGTCAGTTAGGTATGGAGTGCGATTTTTCAATGGAAACGTAACGAATTGGCTACGAT
>NW_023503393.1:0-15893 GCF_014529535.1 Bradysia coprophila
TTTGTTTTTCCTGTGAATCGTTCGAACATAGTTCGATTGAATGATCTGCTGCTGTCTCTGGAAGGACTGGACGGAAACGACTGATGAAAGTTAGCCCTCTCTAACTTTGTGACCGCCGTTCATGTTCCGAGGTCGAAACAGCTCCCGTTTTTCGTATGTTTTCGCTTAACGCGACCCATGGGCAAGGAAGAGCTAATGCTCTGTTTGTTTTTGGCTTGTTTGCTGGATTTGTTTGTTTTCTGTCGGTGTGGTGGGCTCGATGTGATCACCTCAAGGTGAAATGAATGCTTCGAGCGTTCAGAGTATCCGCTGAGGATTTTTGTTTTGTTTCTTTCGTGTAGGTCAGTAGGTGAAATGGGCGCATCAAGTGTGTCTACCGTGTGGATATGCGGAATATGCATGTTGTAAGTCACTCAGAGTAACCGGCTGCACCGTTAAAGCCAGTAGTGTTTGTTTTGCTTGTGCGAGTGGGCTTGTTTTGTTTTGTTTTGGTTTTGTTGGCCGTTCCTCTTTTCTTTTCTTTTCGTCGGCCAGGCTTGATCAGGTTTCGGCAGCTTCGTTCGGCAGCGGCTTTCATCAATCAACTTTCTTCAATTCGACGACGGCGACTTTCTTCTTCGATTCGGCTTTCATCAATCAACTTCCTTCGGCCAGCGTTCGTAAAAGGAGGAATTCTCTGTTGCCAGCGTTCGTAAAAGGAGGAATTCTCAGTCAACTTCTTTCAGCCAGCCTTCAACCAGCGTTCGTAAAAGGAGGAATTCTCTGTTGACGAGTTCATCAGGATCGGCGTTAACGGAATGTGTTTCCCTTGTTTTGTCGTTGTTCTTTGTTTTGGTTTTGTTGGCCGTTCCTCTTTTCTTTTCTTTTCGTCGGCCAGGCTTGATCAGGTTTCGGCAGCTTCGTTCGGCAGCGGCTTTCATCAATCAACTTTCTTCAATTCGACGACGGCGACTTTCTTCTTCGATTCGGCTTTCATCAATCAACTTCCTTCGGCCAGCGTTCGTAAAAGGAGGAATTCTCTGTTGGCCAGCGTTCGTAAAAGGAGGAATTCTCAGTCAACTTCTTTCAGCCAGCCTTCAACCAGCGTTCGTAAAAGGAGGAATTCTCTGTTGACGAGTTCATCAGGATCGGCGTTAACGGAATGTGTTTCCCTTGTTTTGTCGTTGTTCTTTGAGTGAATGTTTGGTACCCATGGTACGTTGGTCTCTTTCCCTCTGTTAACGCCGCTGCGACAACGTGACTTCGGAATCGGAGTTCTTGCGAGTAGTCACTCTTCGGATGGTTGACAGCGACAACTTTACTAGGATCCGGTTAAAGTTGCGATGATCGAAGCTGCCTCTGGAAAATCAGTTTTTCGCGTCATCGATGCTTCAGTTTTCGCAAACGGATGGTACATACAGTGGTTTCTTCAGCACAACAAGGTGTGATGGATGGATGGACGTTGCAATGGATGTACGAACGAACGACGTTGCAGTGGAAATGCAGTGGAAATGCAAGCGAACGATGCGAAGGATGGATGAACGTGGTTTCGTCGATGCAGGTTGGTGGTTTTGGTTTGTTTTGTTTTTGGTTTGTTTTGTTTTTGTTTTGCCGGTGTTCTTGCTGTTTTGTTGTTTGGCGTTTGCCGTTTTGTTGGTGTGTTCTCGCGGCGTTTGCCGATTTTCTTTTGTTTTGTTTTCGCAACGTTTTTTGGTGGTTTTCTTAAGTTGCGTCTCACCCGATGTCTTAATTTCCACTGTAAAGTGGCATTTGTTTTCCTGTGAATCGTTCGACACTAGTTCGATTGAATGATCTGCTGCTGTCTCTGGAAGGACTGGACGGAAACGACTGATGAAAGTTAGCCCTCTCTAACTTTGTGACCGCCGTTCATGTTCCGAGGTCGAAACAGCTCCCGTTTTTTCGTATGTTTTCGCTTAACGCGACCCATGGGCAAGGGAAGAGCTAATGCTCTGTTTGTTTTTTGGCCTTCGTTTGCTGGATTTGTTTGTTTTCTGTCGGTGTGGTGGGGCTCGGATGTGATCACCTCAAGGTGAAATGAATGCTTCGAGCGTTCAGAGTATCCGCTGAGGATTTTTGTTTTGTTTCTTTCGTGGTAGGTCAGTAGGTGAAATGGGCGCATCAAGTGTGTCTACCGTGTGGATATGCGGAATATGCATGTTGTAAGTCACTCAGAGTAACCGGCTGCACCGTTAAAGCCAGTAGTGTTTGTTTTGCTTGTGCGAGTGGGCTTGTTTTGTTTTGTTTTGGTTTTGTTGGCCGTTCCTCTTTTCTTTCTTTTCGTCGGCCAGGCTTGATCAGGTTTCGGCAGCTTCGTTCGGCAGCGGCTTTCATCAATCAAACTTTCTTCAATTCGACGACGGCGACTTTCTTCTTCGATTCGGCTTTCATCAATCAACTTCCTTCGGCCAGCGTTCGTAAAAGGAGGAATTCTCTGTTGGCCAGCGTTCGTAAAAGGAGGAATTCTCAGTCAACTTCTTTCAGCCAGCCTTCAACCAGCGTTCGTAAAAGGAGGAATTCTCTGTTGACGAGTTCATCAGGATCGGCGTTAACGGAATGTGTTTCCCGTTGTTTTTGTCGGTCGGTTCTTGGAGTTCACTCTTCGGTTGCGGACATGGCTTAAGGTGTCGTGCTCTGGAAAATCAGTTTTTCGCGTCATCGATGCTTCAGTTTTCGCAAACGGATGGTACATACAGTGGTTTCTTCAGCACAACAAGGTGTGATGGATGGATGGACGTTGCAATGGATGTACGAACGAACGACGTTGCAGTGGAAATGCAGTGGAAATGCAAGCGAACGATGCGAAGGATGGATGAACGTGGTTTCGTCGATGCAGGTTGGTGGTTTTGGGTTTGTTTTGTTTTTGTTTTGGCCGGTGTTCTTGCTGTTTTGTTGTTTTGGCGTTTGCCGTTTTGTTGGTGTTTCTCGCGGCGTTTGCCGATTTTCTTTTGTTTTGTTTTTCGCAACGTTTTTTGGTGGTTTTTCTTAAGTTGCGTCTCACCGATGTCTTAATTTCCACTGTGAAGTGGCATTTGTTTTCCTGTGAATCGTTCGACACTAGTTCGATTGAATGATCTGCTGCTGTCTCTGGAAGGACTGGACGGAAACGACTGATGAAAGTTTAGCCCTCTCTAACTTTGTGACCGCCGTTCATGTTCCGAGGTCGAAACAGCTCCCGTTTTTTCGTGTGTTTTCGCTTAACGCGACCCATGGCAAGGGAAGAGCTAATGCTCTGTTTGTTTTTGCTTCGTTTGCTGGATTGTTTGTTTTCTGTCGGTGTGGTGGGCTCGGATGTGATCACCTCAAGGTGAAATGAATGCTTCGAGCGTTCAGAGTATCCGCTGAGGATTTTTGTTTTGTTTCTTTCGTGGTAGGTCAGTAGGTGAAATGGGCGCATCAAGTGTGTCTACCGTGTGGATATGCGGAATATGCATGTTGTAAGTCACTCAGAGTAACCGGCTGCACCGTTAAAGCCAGTAGTGTTTGTTTTGCTTGTGCGAGTGGGCTTGTTTTGTTTTGTTTTGGTTTTGTTGGCCGTTCCTCTTTTCTTTTCTTTTCGTCGGCCAGGCTTGATCAGGTTTCGGCAGCTTCGTTCGGCAGCGGCTTTCATCAATCAACTTTCTTCAATTCGACGACGGCGACTTTCTTCTTCGATTCAGCTTTCATCAATCAACTTCCTTCGGCCAGCGTTCGTAAAAGGAGGAATTCTCTGTTGGCCAGCGTTCGTAAAAGGAGGAATTCTCAGTCAACTTCTTTCAGCCAGCCTTCAACCAGCGTTCGTAAAAGGAGGAATTCTCTGTTGACGAATTCATCAGGATCGGCGTTAACGGAATGTGTTCCCTTGTTTTGTCGTTGTTCTTCGGCTTTCATCAATCAACTTCCTTCGGCCAGCGTTCGTAAAAAGGAGGAATTCTCTGTTGGCCAGCGTTCGTAAAAGGAGGAATTCTCAGTCAACTTCTTTCAGCCAGCCTTCAACCAGCGTTCGTAAAAGGAGGAATTCTCTGTTGACGAATTCATCAGGATCGGCGTTAACGGAATGTGTTTCCCTTGTTTTGTCGTTGTTCTTTGAGTGAATGTTTGGTACCCATGGTACGTTGGTCTCTTTCCCTCTGTTAACGCCGCTGCGACAACGTGACTTCGGAATCGGAATCGGAGTTCTTGCGAGTAGTCACTCTTCGGATGGTTGACAGCGACAACTTTACTAGGATCCGGTTAAAGTTGCGATGATCGAAGCTGCCTCTGGAAAATCAGTTTTTCGCGTCATCGATGCTTCAGTTTTCGCAAACGGATGGTACATACAGTGGTTTCTTTCAGCACAACAAGGTGTGATGGATGGATGGACGTTGCAATGGATGTACGAACGAACGACGTTGCAGTGGAAATGCAGTGGAAATGCAAGCGAACGATGCGAAGGATGGATGAACGTGGTTTCGTCGATGCAGGTTGGTGGTTTTGGTTTGTTTTGTTTTTGTTTTGCCGGTGTTCTTGCTGTTTTGTTGTTTGGCGTTTGCCGTTTTGTTGGTGTGTTCTCGCGGCGTTTGCCGATTTTCTTTTGTTTTGTTTTTCGCAACGTTTTTTGGTGGTTTTTCTTAAGTTGCGTCTCACCGATGTCTTAATTTCCACTGTGAAGTGGCATTTGTTTTCCTGTGAATCGTTCGACACTAGTTCGATTGAATGATCTGCTGCTGTCTCTGGAAGGACTGGACGGAAACGACTGATGAAAGTTAGCCCTCTCTAACTTTGTGACCGCCGTTCATGTTCCGAGGTCGAAACAGCTCCGTTTTTCGTGTGTTTTCGCTTAACGCGACCCATGGGCAAGGGAAGAGCTAATGCTCTGTTTGTTTTTGCTTCGTTTGCTGGATTTGTTTGTTTTCTGTCGGTGTGGTGGGCTCGGATGTGATCACCTCAAGGTGAAATGAATGCTTCGAGCGTTCAGAGTATCCGCTGAGGATTTTTGTTTTGTTTCTTTCGTGGTAGGTCAGTAGGTGAAATGGGCGCATCAAGTGTGTCTACCGTGTGGATATGCGGAATATGCATGTTGTAAGTCACTCAGAGTAACCGGCTGCACCGTTAAAGCCAGTAGTGTTTGTTTTGCTTGTGCGAGTGGGCTTGTTTTGTTTTGTTTTGGTTTTGTTGGCCGTTCCTCTTTTCTTTTCTTTTCGTCGGCCAGGCTTGATCAGGTTTCGGCAGCTTCGTTCGGCAGCGGCTTTCATCAATCAACTTTCTTCAATTCGACGACGGCGACTTTCTTCTTCGATTCAGCTTTCATCAATCAACTTCCTTCGGCCAGCGTTCGTAAAAGGAGGAATTCTCTGTTGGCCAGCGTTCGTAAAAGGAGGAATTCTCAGTCAACTTCTTTCAGCCAGCCTTCAACCAGCGTTCGTAAAAGGAGGAATTCTCTGTTGACGAATTCATCAGGATCGGCGTTAACGGAATGTGTTTCCCTTGTTTTGTCGTTGTTCTTCGGCTTTCATCAATCAACTTCCTTCGGCCAGCGTTCGTAAAAAGGAGGAATTCTCTGTTGGCCAGCGTTCGTAAAAGGAGGAATTCTCAGTCAACTTCTTTCAGCCAGCCTTCAACCAGCGTTCGTAAAAGGAGGAATTCTCTGTTGACGAATTCATCAGGATCGGCGTTAACGGAATGTGTTTCCCTTGTTTTGTCGTTGTTCTTTGAGTGAATGTTTGGTACCCATGGTACGTTGGTCTCTTTCCCTCTGTTAACGCCGCTGCGACAACGTGACTTCGGAATCGGAATCGGAGTTCTTGCGAGTAGTCACTCTTCGGATGGTTGACAGCGACAACTTTACTAGGATCCGGTTAAAGTTGCGATGATCGAAGCTGCCTCTGGAAAATCAGTTTTTCGCGTCATCGATGCTTCAGTTTTCGCAAACGGATGGTACATACAGTGGTTTCTTCAGCACAACAAGGTGTGATGGATGGATGGACGTTGCAATGGATGTACGAACGAACGACGTTGCAGTGGAAATGCAGTGGAAATGCAAGCGAACGATGCGAAGGATGGATGAACGTGGTTTCGTCGATGCAGGTTGGTGGTTTTGGTTTGTTTTGTTTTTGTTTTGCCGGTGTTCTTGCTGTTTTGTTGTTTGGCGTTTGCCGTTTTGTTGGTGTGTTCTCGCGGCGTTTGCCGATTTTCTTTTGTTTTGTTTTTCGCAACGTTTTTTGGTGGTTTTTCTTAAGTTGCGTCTCACCGATGTCTTAATTTCCACTGTGAAGTGGCATTTGTTTTCCTGTGAATCGTTCGACACTAGTTCGATTGAATGATCTGCTGCTGTCTCTGGAAGGACTGGACGGAAACGACTGATGAAAGTTAGCCCTCTCTAACTTTGTGACCGCCGTTCATGTTCCGAGGTCGAAACAGCTCCCGTTTTTCGTGTGTTTTCGCTTAACGCGACCCATGGGCAAGGGAAGAGCTAATGCTCTGTTTGTTTTTGCTTCGTTTGCTGGATTTGTTTGTTTTCTGTCGGTGTGGTGGGCTCGGATGTGATCACCTCAAGGTGAAATGAATGCTTCGAGCGTTCAGAGTATCCGCTGAGGATTTTTGTTTTGTTTCTTTCGTGGTAGGTCAGTAGGTGAAATGGGCGCATCAAGTGTGTCTACCGTGTGGATATGCGGAATATGCATGTTGTAAGTCACTCAGAGTAACCGGCTGCACCGTTAAAGCCAGTAGTGTTTGTTTTGCTTGTGCGAGTGGGCTTGTTTTGTTTTGTTTTGGTTTTGTTGGCCGTTCCTCTTTTCTTTTCTTTTCGTCGGCCAGGCTTGATCAGGTTTCGGCAGCTTCGTTCGGCAGCGGCTTTCATCAATCAACTTTCTTCAATTCGACGACGGCGACTTTCTTCTTCGATTCAGCTTTCATCAATCAACTTCCTTCGGCCAGCGTTCGTAAAAGGAGGAATTCTCTGTTGGCCAGCGTTCGTAAAAGGAGGAATTCTCAGTCAACTTCTTTCAGCCAGCCTTCAACCAGCGTTCGTAAAAGGAGGAATTCTCTGTTGACGAATTCATCAGGATCGGCGTTAACGGAATGTGTTTCCCTTGTTTTGTCGTTGTTCTTCGGCTTTCATCAATCAACTTCCTTCGGCCAGCGTTCGTAAAAAGGAGGAATTCTCTGTTGGCCAGCGTTCGTAAAAGGAGGAATTCTCAGTCAACTTCTTTCAGCCAGCCTTCAACCAGCGTTCGTAAAAGGAGGAATTCTCTGTTGACGAATTCATCAGGATCGGCGTTAACGGAATGTGTTTCCCTTGTTTTGTCGTTGTTCTTTGAGTGAATGTTTGGTACCCATGGTACGTTGGTCTCTTTCCCTCTGTTAACGCCGCTGCGACAACGTGACTTCGGAATCGGAATCGGAGTTCTTGCGAGTAGTCACTCTTCGGATGGTTGACAGCGACAACTTTACTAGGATCCGGTTAAAGTTGCGATGATCGAAGCTGCCTCTGGAAAATCAGTTTTTCGCGTCATCGATGCTTCAGTTTTCGCAAACGGATGGTACATACAGTGGTTTCTTCAGCACAACAAGGTGTGATGGATGGATGGACGTTGCAATGGATGTACGAACGAACGACGTTGCAGTGGAAATGCAGTGGAAATGCAAGCGAACGATGCGAAGGATGGATGAACGTGGTTTCGTCGATGCAGGTTGGTGGTTTTGGTTTGTTTTGTTTTTGTTTTGCCGGTGTTCTTGCTGTTTTGTTGTTTGGCGTTTGCCGTTTTGTTGGTGTGTTCTCGCGGCGTTTGCCGATTTTCTTTTGTTTTGTTTTTCGCAACGTTTTTCGCAACGTTTTTTGGTGGTTTTTCTTAAGTTGCGTCTCACCGATGTCTTAATTTCCACTGTGAAGTGGCATTTGTTTTCCTGTGAATCGTTCGACACTAGTTCGATTGAATGATCTGCTGCTGTCTCTGGAAGGACTGGACGGAAACGACTGATGAAAGTTAGCCCTCTCTAACTTTGTGACCGCCGTTCATGTTCCGAGGTCGAAACAGCTCCCGTTTTTCGTGTGTTTTCGCTTAACGCGACCCATGGGCAAGGGAAGAGCTAATGCTCTGTTTGTTTTTGCTTCGTTTGCTGGATTTGTTTGTTTTCTGTCGGTGTGGTGGGCTCGGATGTGATCACCTCAAGGTGAAATGAATGCTTCGAGCGTTCAGAGTATCCGCTGAGGATTTTTGTTTTGTTTCTTTCGTGGTAGGTCAGTAGGTGAAATGGGCGCATCAAGTGTGTCTACCGTGTGGATATGCGGAATATGCATGTTGTAAGTCACTCAGAGTAACCGGCTGCACCGTTAAAGCCAGTAGTGTTTGTTTTGCTTGTGCGAGTGGGCTTGTTTTGTTTTGTTTTGGTTTTGTTGGCCGTTCCTCTTTTCTTTTCTTTTCGTCGGCCAGGCTTGATCAGGTTTCGGCAGCTTCGTTCGGCAGCGGCTTTCATCAATCAACTTTCTTCAATTCGACGACGGCGACTTTCTTCTTCGATTCAGCTTTCATCAATCAACTTCCTTCGGCCAGCGTTCGTAAAAGGAGGAATTCTCTGTTGGCCAGCGTTCGTAAAAGGAGGAATTCTCAGTCAACTTCTTTCAGCCAGCCTTCAACCAGCGTTCGTAAAAGGAGGAATTCTCTGTTGACGAATTCATCAGGATCGGCGTTAACGGAATGTGTTTCCCTTGTTTTGTCGTTGTTCTTCGGCTTTCATCAATCAACTTCCTTCGGCCAGCGTTCGTAAAAAGGAGGAATTCTCTGTTGGCCAGCGTTCGTAAAAGGAGGAATTCTCAGTCAACTTCTTTCAGCCAGCCTTCAACCAGCGTTCGTAAAAGGAGGAATTCTCTGTTGACGAATTCATCAGGATCGGCGTTAACGGAATGTGTTTCCCTTGTTTTGTCGTTGTTCTTTGAGTGAATGTTTGGTACCATGGTACGTTGGTCTCTTTCCCTCTGTTAACGCCGCTGCGACAACGTGACTTCGGAATCGGAATCGGAGTTCTTGCGAGTAGTCACTCTTCGGATGGTTGACAGCGACAACTTTACTAGGATCCGGTTAAAGTTGCGATGATCGAAGCTGCCTCTGGAAAATCAGTTTTTCGCGTCATCGATGCTTCAGTTTTCGCAAACGGATGGTACATACAGTGGTTTCTTCAGCACAACAAGGTGTGATGGATGGATGGACGTTGCAATGGATGTACGAACGAACGACGTTGCAGTGGAAATGCAGTGGAAATGCAAGCGAACGATGCGAAGGATGGATGAACGTGGTTTCGTCGATGCAGGTTGGTGGTTTTGGTTTGTTTTGTTTTTGTTTTGCCGGTGTTCTTGCTGTTTTGTTGTTTGGCGTTTGCCGTTTTGTTGGTGTGTTCTCGCGGCGTTTGCCGATTTTCTTTTGTTTTGTTTTTCGCAACGTTTTTTGGTGGTTTTTCTTAAGTTGCGTCTCACCGATGTCTTAATTTCCACTGTGAAGTGGCATTTGTTTTCCTGTGAATCGTTCGACACTAGTTCGATTGAATGATCTGCTGCTGTCTCTGGAAGGACTGGACGGAAACGACTGATGAAAGTTAGCCCTCTCTAACTTTGTGACCGCCGTTCATGTTCCGAGGTCGAAACAGCTCCCGTTTTTCGTGTGTTTTCGCTTAACGCGACCCATGGGCAAGGGAAGAGCTAATGCTCTGTTTGTTTTTGCTTCGTTTGCTGGATTTGTTTGTTTTCTGTCGGTGTGGTGGGCTCGGATGTGATCACCTCAAGGTGAAATGAATGCTTCGAGCGTTCAGAGTATCCGCTGAGGATTTTTGTTTTGTTTCTTTCGTGGTAGGTCAGTAGGTGAAATGGGCGCATCAAGTGTGTCTACCGTGTGGATATGCGGAATATGCATGTTGTAAGTCACTCAGAGTAACCGGCTGCACCGTTAAAGCCAGTAGTGTTTGTTTTGCTTGTGCGAGTGGGCTTGTTTTGTTTTGTTTTGGTTTTGTTGGCCGTTCCTCTTTTCTTTTCTTTTCGTCGGCCAGGCTTGATCAGGTTTCGGCAGCTTCGTTCGGCAGCGGCTTTCATCAATCAACTTTCTTCAATTCGACGACGGCGACTTTCTTCTTCGATTCAGCTTTCATCAATCAACTTCCTTCGGCCAGCGTTCGTAAAAGGAGGAATTCTCTGTTGGCCAGCGTTCGTAAAAGGAGGAATTCTCAGTCAACTTCTTTCAGCCAGCCTTCAACCAGCGTTCGTAAAAGGAGGAATTCTCTGTTGACGAATTCATCAGGATCGGCGTTAACGGAATGTGTTTCCCTTGTTTTGTCGTTGTTCTTCGGCTTTCATCAATCAACTTCCTTCGGCCAGCGTTCGTAAAAAGGAGGAATTCTCTGTTGGCCAGCGTTCGTAAAAGGAGGAATTCTCAGTCAACTTCTTTCAGCCAGCCTTCAACCAGCGTTCGTAAAAGGAGGAATTCTCTGTTTGACGAATTCATCAGGATCGGCGTTAACGGAATGTGTTTCCCTTGTTTTGTCGTTGTTCTTTGAGTGAATGTTTGGTACCCATGGTACGTTGGTCTCTTTCCCTCTGTTAACGCCGCTGCGACAACGTGACTTCGGAATCGGAATCGGAGTTCTTGCGAGTAGTCACTCTTCGGATGGTTGACAGCGACAACTTTACTAGGATCCGGTTAAAGTTGCGATGATCGAAGCTGCCTCTGGAAAATCAGTTTTTTCGCGTCATCGATGCTTCAGTTTTCGCAAACGGATGGTACATACAGTGGTTTCTTCAGCACAACAAGGTGTGATGGATGGATGGACGTTGCAATGGATGTACGAACGAACGACGTTGCAGTGGAAATGCAGTGGAAATGCAAGCGAACGATGCGAAGGATGGATGAACGTGGTTTCGTCGATGCAGGTTGGTGGTTTTGGTTTGTTTTGTTTTTGTTTTGCCGGTGTTCTTGCTGTTTTGTTGTTTGGCGTTTGCCGTTTTGTTGGTGTGTTCTCGCGGCGTTTGCCGATTTTCTTTTGTTTTGTTTTTCGCAACGTTTTTTGGTGGTTTTTCTTAAGTTGCGTCTCACCGATGTCTTAATTTCCACTGTGAAGTGGCATTTGTTTTCCTGTGAATCGTTCGACACTAGTTCGATTGAATGATCTGCTGCTGTCTCTGGAAGGACTGGACGGAAACGACTGATGAAAGTTAGCCCTCTCTAACTTTGTGACCGCCGTTCATGTTCCGAGGTCGAAACAGCTCCCGTTTTTCGTGTGTTTTCGCTTAACGCGACCCATGGGCAAGGGAAGAGCTAATGCTCTGTTTGTTTTTGCTTCGTTTGCTGGATTTGTTTGTTTTCTGTCGGTGTGGTGGGCTCGGATGTGATCACCTCAAGGTGAAATGAATGCTTCGAGCGTTCAGAGTATCCGCTGAGGATTTTTGTTTTGTTTCTTTCGTGGTAGGTCAGTAGGTGAAATGGGCGCATCAAGTGTGTCTACCGTGTGGATATGCGGAATATGCATGTTGTAAGTCACTCAGAGTAACCGGCTGCACCGTTAAAGCAGTAGTGTTTGTTTTGCTTGTGCGAGTGGGCTTGTTTTGTTTTGTTTTGGTTTTGTTGGCCGTTCCTCTTTTCTTTTCTTTTCGTCGGCCAGGCTTGATCAGGTTTCGGCAGCTTCGTTCGGCAGCGGCTTTCATCAATCAACTTTCTTCAATTCGACGACGGCGACTTTCTTCTTCGATTCAGCTTTCATCAATCAACTTCCTTCGGCCAGCGTTCGTAAAAGGAGGAATTCTCTGTTGGCCAGCGTTCGTAAAAGGAGGAATTCTCAGTCAACTTCTTTCAGCCAGCCTTCAACCAGCGTTCGTAAAAGGAGGAATTCTCTGTTGACGAATTCATCAGGATCGGCGTTAACGGAATGTGTTTCCCTTGTTTTGTCGTTGTTCTTCGGCTTTCATCAATCAACTTCCTTCGGCCAGCGTTCGTAAAAAGGAGGAATTCTCTGTTGGCCAGCGTTCGTAAAAGGAGGAATTCTCAGTCAACTTCTTTCAGCCAGCCTTCAACCAGCGTTCGTAAAAGGAGGAATTCTCTGTTGACGAATTCATCAGGATCGGCGTTAACGGAATGTGTTTCCCTTGTTTTGTCGTTGTTCTTTGAGTGAATGTTTGGTACCCATGGTACGTTGGTCTCTTTCCTCTGTTAACGCCGCTGCGACAACGTGACTTCGGAATCGGAATCGGAGTTCTTGCGAGTAGTCACTCTTCGGATGGTTGACAGCGACAACTTTACTAGGATCCGGTTAAAGTTGCGATGATCGAAGCTGCCTCTGGAAAATCAGTTTTTCGGCGTCATCGATGCTTCAGTTTTCCGCAAACGGATGGTACATACAGTGGTTTCTTCAGCACAACAAGGTGTGATGATGGATGGACGTTGCAATGGATGTACGAACGAACGACGTTGCAGTGGAAATGCAGTGGAAATGCAAGCGAACGATGCGAAGGATGGATGAAACGTGGTTTCGTCGATGCAGGTTGGTGGTTTTGGTTTTGTTTTGTTTTTTGTTTTGGCCGGTGTTCTTGCTGTTTTGTTGTTTGGCGTTTGCCGTTTTGTTGGTGTGTTCTCGCGGCGTTTGCCGATTTCTTTTGTTTTGTTTTTCGCAACGTTTTTTGGTGGTTTTTCTTAAGTTGCGTCTCACCGATGTCTTAATTTCCACTGTGAAGTGGCATTTGTTTTCCTGTGAATCGTTCGACACTAGTTCGATTGAATGATCTGCTGCTGTCTCTGGAAGGACTGGACGGAAACGACTGATGAAAGTTAGCCCTCTCTAACTTTGTGACCGCCGTTCATGTTCCGAGGTCGAAACAGCTCCCGTTTTTCGTGTGTTTTCGCTTAACGCGACCCATGGGCAAGGGAAGAGCTAATGCTCTGTTTGTTTTTGCTTCGTTTGCTGGATTTGTTTGTTTTCTGTCGGTTGTGGTGGGCTCGGATGTGATCACCTCAAGGTGAAATGAATGCTTCGAGCGTTCAGAGTATCCGCTGAGGATTTTTGTTTTGTTTCTTTCGTGGTAGGTCAGTAGGTGAAATGGGCGCATCAAGTGTGTCTACCGTGTGGATATGCGGAATATGCATGTTGTAAGTCACTCAGAGTAACCGGCTGCACCGTTAAAGCCAGTAGTGTTTGTTTTGCTTGTGCGAGTGGGCTTGTTTTGTTTTGTTTTGGTTTTGTTGGCCGTTCCTCTTTTCTTTTCTTTTCGTCGGCCAGGCTTGATCAGGTTTCGGCAGCTTCGTTCGGCAGCGGCTTTCATCAATCAACTTTCTTCAATTCGACGACGGCGACTTTCTTCTTCGATTCAGCTTTCATCAATCAACTTCCTTCGGCCAGCGTTCGTAAAAGGAGGAATTCTCTGTTGAGCCCAGCGTTCGTAAAAGGAGGAATTCTCAGTCAACTTCTTTCAGCCAGCCTTCAACCAGCGTTCGTAAAAGGAGGAATTCTCTGTTGACGAATTCATCAGGATCGGCGTTAACGGAATGTGTTTCCCTTGTTTTGTCGTTGTTCTTGCGGCTTTCATCAATCAACTTCCTTCGGCCAGCGTTCGTAAAAAATGGAGGAATTCTCTGTTGGCCAGCGTTCGTAAAGAGGAATTCTCAGTCAACTTCTTTCAGCCAGCCTTCAACCAGCGTTCGTAAAAGGAGGAATTCTCTGTTGACGAATTCATCGGATCGGCGTTAACGGAATGTGTTTCCCTTGTTTGTCGTTGTTCTTTGAGTGAATGTTTGGTACCCATGGTACGTTGGTCTCTTTCCCTCTGTTAACGCCGCTGCGACAACGTGACTTCGGAATCGAATCGGAGTTCTTGCGAGTAGTCACTCTTCGGATGGTTGACAGCGACAACTTTACTAGGATCCGGTTAAAGTTGCGATGATCGAAGCTGCCTCTGGAAAATCAGTTTTTCGCGTCATCGATGCTTCAGTTTTCGCAAACGGATGGTACATACAGTGGTTTCTTCAGCACAACAAGGTGTGATGGATGGATGACGTTGCAATGGATGTACGAAACGAACGACGTTGCCAGTGGAAATGCAGTGGAAATGCAACGCGAACGATGCGAAGGATGGATGAACGTGGTTTCGTCGATGCAGGTTGGTGGTTTTTGGTTTGTTTTGTTTTTGTTTTGCCGGTGTTCTTGCTGTTTTGTTGTTTGGCGTTTGCCGTTTTGTTGGTGTGTTCTCGCGGCGTTTGCCGATTTCTTTTGTTTTGTTTTTCGCAACGTTTTTTGGTGGTTTTTCTTAAGTTGCGTCTCACCGATGTCTTAATTTCCACTGTGAAAGTGGCATTTGTTTTCCTGTGAATCGTTCGACACTAGTTCGATTGAATGATCTGCTCGCTGTCTCTGGAAGGACTGGACGGAAACGACTGATGAAAGTTAGCCCTCTCTAACTTTGTGACCGCCGTTCATGTTCCGAGGTCGAAACAGCTCCCGTTTTTCGTTGTGTTTTCGCTTAACGCGACCCATGGGCAAGGGAAAGAGCTAATGCTCTGTTTGTTTTTGCTTCGTTTGCTGGATTTGTTTGTTTTCTGTCGGTGTGGTGGGCTCGGATGTGATCACCTCAAGGTGAAATGAATGCTTCGAGCGTTCAGAGTATCCGCTGAGGATTTTTGTTTTGTTTCTTTCGTGGTAGCGTCAGTAGGTGAAATGGGCGCATCAAGTGTGTCTACCGTGTGGATATGCGGAATATGCATGTTGTAAGTCACTCAGAGTAACCGGCTGCACCGTTAAAGCCAGTAGTGTTTGTTTTGCTTGTGCGAGTGGGCTTGTTTTGTTTTGTTTTGGTTTTGTTGGCCGTTCCTCTTTTCTTTTCTTTTCGTCGGCCAGGCTTGATCAGGTTTCGGCAGCTTCGTTCGGCAGCGGCTTTCATCAATCAACTTTCTTCAATTCGACGACGGCGACTTTCTTCTTCGATTCAGCTTTCATCAATCAACTTCCTTCGGCCAGCGTTCGTAAAAGGAGGAATTCTCTGTTGGCCAGCGTTCGTAAAAGGAGGAATTCTCCAGTCAACTTCTTTCAGCCAGCCTTCAACCAGCGTTCGTAAAAGGAGGAATTCTCTGTTGACGAATTCATCAGGATCGGCGTTAACGGAATGTGTTTCCCTTGTTTTGTCGTTGTTCTTCGGCTTTCATCAATCAACTTCCTTCGGCCAGCGTTCGTAAAAAGGAGGAATTCTCTGTTGGCCAGCGTTCGTAAAAGGAGGAATTCTCAGTCAACTTCTTTCAGCCAGCCTTCAACCAGCGTTCGTAAAAGGAGGAATTCTCTGTTGACGAATTCATCAGGATCGGCGTTAACGGAATGTGTTTCCCTTGTTTTGTCGTTGTTTTGTTTTGTTTTGGTTTTGTTGGCCGTTCCTCTTTTCTTTTCTTTTCGTCGGCCAGGCTTGATCAGGTTTCGGCAGCTTCGTTCGGCCAGCGGCTTTCATCAATCAACTTTCTTCAATTCGACGACGGCGACTTTCTTCTTCGATTCAGCTTTCATCAATCAACTTCCTTCGGCCAGCGTTCGTAAAAGGAGGAATTCTCTGTTGGCCAGCGTTCGTAAAAGGAGGAATTCTCAGTCAACTTCTTTCAGCCAGCCTTCAACCAGCGTTCGTAAAAGGAGGAATTCTCTGTTGACGAATTCATCAGGATCGGCGTTAACGGAATGTGTTTCCCTTGTTTTGTCGTTGTTCTTCGGCTTTCATCAATCAACTTCCTTCGGCCAGCGTTCGTAAAAAGGAGGAATTCTCTGTTGGCCAGCGTTCGTAAAAGGAGGAATTCTCAGTCAACTTCTTTCAGCCAGCCTTCAACCAGCGTTCGTAAAAGGAGGAATTCTCTGTTGACGAATTCATCAGGATCGGCGTTAACGGAATGTGTTTCCCTTGTTTTGTCGTTGCAGGTTGGTGGTTTTGTTTGTTTTGTTTT
>NW_023503394.1:0-11812 GCF_014529535.1 Bradysia coprophila
AGACTTTTAGATGTTGTTTAGGAGGCCAATAGCAAAATGTTTTGGTATCGTCTGTAAACCACGAATCTGGAACAGCTCGAAGACGCGGTCATAGTTCTCTTCTTCTACAAACTATCACTGAAAAACGCATTAGGGGCCGTTCATAAATTACGTAACGCAAATACCAGCGGGGGGGTGTTGACCTGGCGTTACCGTCCATACATTTTTTTAAAGTTCCATACATTTTAGCGTTACAGACCCGGGGGGGGTCTGAAAATTATCAATTTTTTGCGTTACGTAATTTATGAACGGCCCCTTAACTATGTACCGTCCATGCTTCTTATTTGTTTGTTGTTTGCCATTTCGGAATTGGTAATAAAATGAAAACTTAAATACCGAATGTATCGATCGAAGATATTTTTTTATGGTGTTTACAACGTTGGTATGTACAATGACTTAAACATTGAAAGTTTACTACGATGATTCAACAAACTATTTCAAAAATCAGTCAAAGTTTGGCAGTGTTTTTCGGTAAACATTAGTTATTTACATAACAAGTGATAAAAAGTTGCAAATTAGAGTTTTCGTTGAAATTTTGTTGATCCGAGGCGAAGCCGAGGTCAATAAACACACGAAAACGAGACTTTTCAATTTTTATCCTGAGTTATGTAATGGATTTTACATGGCTTTTGAAAACTAAACCAAATTTCTTGTTTTCCACTAATAAGCCACTTGGGAAAACAAAAGCATATGTTAGTATGGTGTGGCTGTTTTAAAAATTTCCGTATAAACATGTGCAATAAAAAACGGCTTTGTCAAGTAGCGCCACCGTGCATTTTAGGCAGTAAATTTTATTTCTACAACACGACCATACCCTCCTAATATAAACTTCCTGGTGCTCTCAACTTTCTAAATTTTTTTTTTTTAGGTTTTCGGTAAACCCTATTTATTGTGTAAACGTATTAGCTCAATTCCCGTCAGAATTTAACGGAGCTGGATAACTTGTACAATTCGGTTAAATTTATCGATCGTTAAATTTATTGTAAGCTCCAAACACTACTTTTTGATCGGATAATTTGAATTACAATTGTTAAATTAGTAGCGCTGACAAGAATTGGGCTAATAATTTCTTATGCTATGCACCGGTTTAGTTGCTTCCATATCATCATGTTGGATATATAAAAATAGAGTTGCAATCGATCTACTGTGCGATCAGTATAAATATGATATGCATGCATGTCTATAGTTACACACACGGTCTATACATACGTACATGGCATATCATAGTTATACTGATCGCAAATTTGATCGATTGTTCTGAAAATTATGAACTAATGAGGTATTTCAGTTGAGATATTATAGTGCATTTGATAAGGACCAAAACGTTTACACTTTGCGTAGAGATAAATTGGTTTGTAACTCCTAATTTTTTTTCGGGAATGCTAAGGAGGGAGCTCTTCTAACCTTATAGTCTTTTCAAGAAAATCTCCCTCCTTAACGCACTGAAAAAAAGTTGTTTTAAAGAGATACGAATTAATTTATCTGTACCCAAAATGTAAACGATCGATGATTTTTTATGTGCTAAAATGTGATTAGAATCCAATGCTGAAAAAATAAATTGTTATTTTTTGGTCTTTAACAAAGCTTCGGTCTTTATAAACAAAACTATCTTCAATATAAAATAATCTGAGGCGCAGTTATTAAATGTAATTGATACTGGAATCGATATTACAAATTTGATTTTCTATGAGTCTTTTAACTTTGCAAATCTGGTTTAAAACACGTTGAAGTTAATTGCGGCTTGGTCAACTTTCGGCACCCTGGGCTTTACTTAAATCGTCGAGGAATGCCTCCAAATCAATTTCTAAAAATCTAGAATTCCGTTTTGGATTTTTAGAAATTTATTTGGAGGCATTCCTCGACGATTTAAGTAAAGTCCAGGGTGCCAAAAGTTGTCAAGCCGCACATAACTTCAACGTGGGCCAGGTTATGGTCTCATATATCGCACAGATGTAAGGGACCATAACCTGGCCTTAAGAACGATTATTCAATTAAGGATTAAAAATTTAAAAGAATGTTTTAGTTTAGATGCTGTTGAAATTCGGACATAATTCATTTTCAAGGGTAAAATTGTTTGTACTCGCCTATGCTATTTCATAATGTAAAATAAATCATTCTAATTTTTGAAAATTAAAATAATTCCGACTTAGAAATTAGTGCGCAAATTGTGCACACATACAATATCATGTGTACAATATGTTTAGTTTTTGCGTACAAAATGTGCACAATTTCTATTGGCGCTTAAACAATGTGTATACTTCTGACAAAAATTTGCACACAATCTGTATATTATGCGCGTACCGATTGGCAATAGGGACTATGCTTTTTTAAAAATGTTAAACCTTTTACAAACGGGAAGTAGATATCCAAATAAACGCCAAAACGGTCACACACGAAACAATTTTCATCATTCTCTCAGAAGTAGGTCTTCAGTTTTGGGATTCTTGCAAACCTGAACACTGAAATTTATACAATTAATCGGCGTCGTCTTCATTCGCAAAATATCACAACAATCGATTGAGTCCATTGTCCAATTGATATTTTATCTTCTTCAAGATGTATAAATGGTATAAATTTCACGTGAAAATGGAGGCTGGTCGCTACATTTAGGGAAATCAAAATGTGGTTTCTTTAGGGAAGTTGTGTCATATTAAATACGAAACAATAATTTAAAAAGAAATTTTTATTTTAAAATTCGTTTGTAGAAGTTATCTTTAAACTAAATTTAAATTCATACAGTCCCTAAACTTTAAAAATATTTGATTTCAGTAATATTTAGCTAATCCTTCTGTCACATCTTTTGACAGCTTTTTACGTTTTAGTACGTTTTCTCTCCCAGCAGCAAAACCCTATCCAGTACAAAAAGTATATCGAATGGCCGCAAATGCATTTAAAAACGAAACATTCGTTGAAAATACTTTTTTATCACACCAAATCTTTATCATTTTATACAAATATGTTTCATCTTTATAATAACACAACATCGGTGATTTGCATGCAATTTAAACAAACCAAATCAATTGTTCATGTGTTACATTTACATTATGGAAGAGGAATGTCTTATTCTTTATCCAAATTTGTGCACAGCTAACTGTGTTTTTCTTTCTTTGTTTAACAAGTGTAACTTTCTGGCAATAAAGTCACTAAATAAACATTTCGATAAACTACAAAATAATTCAAAAATATTGTATTGTGGCTTGCCTACGTCTACGATATGCAAATTTATATTAAATTTTTGTGGACGAAAAGAGCGACGCCAATCTCAATAAACTAAACAGACATCTGAAAACAAAATTATGATCGGATCTACTACCCTCTCGTTTTCATACGTTTTGTTCATTATTTCATTATTGTTCCTTGACATTAGAGATTTTTTTTTTTTCATTGTGGCAAAAGTCAAACCGACAAGAGGACAGCGAATTATAAAAACTTGTTCTTCCAATTTGTAAATTTTAATTTAATTTTTGTGCTTATTGTGACTTTGGATATCAATTTCTAATCAGTATTTTCGAAATTAGTTTCAGCTAAATGCAAAGGGAGTTGCGTGTTCAAATGTTGGATTTGTTGTATTAAATCAGTAAAAATGTTTTCTGTTTGAATCGTCTACAATCATTGTTTGGAATATTCTGTTTCGAATAGTTAACAATATTATTAACCAAAGATGGCTCAGTATGTTTCTCATTCGTCGGTCCGAAAATCAATAAATTTGAAACAACTTTAAACATTTTGTGACCTTAACGCCATAATATCAGCTGTGGCTCAAAATATAAATACAAAATCAAATAGAAATTTCTGTACGTGTAGTCGAATTGACTTCAGACATAATTTTGTCATTTCGCTTGCACGTAAGGTGCGAGTTTTTTTAAAAGGAATTTTAACGTGATCTTATGTGTTTAAAGATTGAATTAATAGCTGATGTGTTATGTGACAATAAAGTCACGAAGCGTCGGAAAATGTTTCAATTTTGGATATTTTTGATCGACAAATCGAGAGACATGAAACCTCTAAAATGTGCAATAACTATTCGGTATAAAGTATTACCGCTGTGCATTTTATATGTGATTATGATGGCCAATAATATTGATGATGTCTCTAATATCTGCAAGTTCGAACAAAACGCCTTTACGTTGCAGTTTGTAAATGGATGAATTCCCTAAGATGAAACAACACGCCTTTACGTTTCTCTTCGTAAATGGAATTGTACAAACGCCTTTATGTTACATTTCGTATAAGGATGAATTCCCAAGGATTGTACAAAAATACTTTACAGTAAAGGCTTTACGTTACATTTCGTAAAAGGATAAATTACTAATTGATAAAGATTAACAATAAACAGATTATCATTAAGAAAAAAAAAATTAACAAAAATGTTTGTTAAATCCTAGCGATTTTTTGATTTTGATTTTTTGGTGAGATTTGGTGACATCACAAAAATTCGCATCACAAAGATCCGCACTGACTTAAAACACCTCTTTGTGCTTATTTTGTCATAAAATTGTTCACGGTCCTTTTATTTGATTGCAAAGAAATTTTCAGAACAAACAGAAAGATGCTTTAAAGAGGAGGTATTTCTTGTCTACCTCTTGAATAAAATTTAAACTCATGTGAATACGGGCCGCAAAGCTCACAGTAGTTGAAATTTCTAGATTAAAAGACTTTTTTAGCAAATAAATCTACTGAATTGACCCGATTTGCTCATCAATAAGGTATGCAACTAGTGTGTTTACGGGCCCTCGCTTCGCTCTGGCGCAAAGTTCACCACTCGGTTGATTTTTTTTCTAGCATAGGACAGCAAGAAATCACTCATAGAAGTCTTTTCAGAACAAATCATAGATTATTGATGCCATCATTTTCCATTAACGTTAACTTCGTTAGTAATTTCAGTTCTGGTCGAAATTACTCCGTATGATAAGGAGACAGAGGCCATCACAAATTTCATTCTTAGTCGAATAATTTTTTTGTTGAGGATTATTCAAGCTATCGAGCAACAAGCAAGTCGAACTTTGATGTGAGACAAAATATTGCGTTGCGTGTTTCTGTCTTTTTACTATGCATAAAAAATGCATATAAATCGACGACATATTTTCATGGTCGGCAATTTTGTCAATTTTAATTTGTTTACGAGATCCCAAAATTGTTTCTTCCCCGAAGTAATCCATGAATCGTCTGTATTCAATTCTATTTGCATTCAATGCAACACTTTCAAAATGGATCTTATCGATATAATTTTACATTTAATGAATTTTTGTAGGCGGATTAGCTCAAAAAAGACAATTTTTCTTTTAAATAATTGCGCCAATATATTTCGTCTTTAGTTCAAAACATTAAAAAAAAAGTCAAAAATGTAAAAACAACTGATTTTGTCATGCAAAAATATAGATAAAAATTGACAAAAATTGCCGACCACGAAAATATGTCGTCGATTTATATGCATTTTTTATGGCATAGGTAAAAAAGACAGAAACACGCAACGCAAATATTTGTCTTACAAGCAAGTCGAACTTTGATGTGAGACAAAAATTGCGTTGCGTGTTTCTGTTTTTTTTTACCTATGCATAAAAAATGCATGTAAATCGACGACATATTTTCATGGTCGGCAATTTTGTCAATTTTAATTTTGTTTACGAGATCCAAAATTGTTTCTTCCCCCCGAAGTAATCCATGAATCGTCTGTATTCAATTCTATTTGCATTCAATGCAACACTTTCAAAATGGATCTTATCGATATAATTTAACATTTAATGAATTTTGTAGGCGGATTAGCTCAAAAAAGACAATTTTTCTTTTAAATAATTGCGCCAATTATATTTCGTCTTTAGTTCAAAACATTTAAAAAAAAGTCAAAAATGTAAAAACAACTGATTTTGTCATGCAAAAATATAGATAAAAATTGACAAAATTGCCAACCACGAAAATATGTCGTCGATTTATATGCATTTTTATGCATAGGTAAAAAAGACAGAAACACGCAACGCAATATTTGGTCTTACAAGCAAGTCGAAACTTTGATGTGAGACAAAATATTGGCGTTGCGTGTTTCTGTTTTTTTTTTTACCTATGCATAAAAAATGCATGTAAATCGACGACATATTTTCATGGTCGGCAATTTTGTCAATTTTAATTTTGTTTACGAGATCCCAAAATTGTTTCTTCCCGCGAAGTAATCCATGAATCGTCTGTATTCAATTCTATTTGCATTCAATGCAACACTTTCAAAATGGATCTTATCGATGTAATTTTAACATTTAATGAATTTTGTAGGCGGATTAGCTCAAAAAAGACAATTTTTCTTTTAAATAATTGCGCCAATATATTTCGTCTTTAGTTCAAACATTTAAAAAAAAGTCAAAAATGTAAAAACAACTGATTTTGTCATGCAAAAATATAGATAAAAATTGACAAAATTGCCGACCACGAAAATATGTCGTCGATTTATATGCATTTTTTATGCATAGGTAAAAAAGACAGAAAACGCAACGCAATATTTGTCTTACAAGCAAGTCGAACTTTGATGTGAGACAAAATATTGCGTTGCGTGTTTCTGTTTTTTTTTACCTATGCATAAAAAATGCATGTAAATCGACGACATATTTCATGGTCGGCAATTTTGTCAATTTTAATTTTGTTTACGAGATCCAAAATTGTTTCTTCCCCGAAGTAATCCATGAATCGTCTGTATTCAATTCTATTTGCATTCAATGCAACACTTTCAAAATGGATCTTATCGATATAATTTTAACATTTAATGAATTTTGTAGGCGGATTAGCTCAAAAAAGACAATTTTTCTTTTAAATAATTGCGCCAATATATTTCGTCTTTAGTTCAAACATTTAAAAAAAAGTCAAAAATGTAAAAACAACTGATTTTGTCATGCAAAAATATAGATAAAAATTGACAAAATTGCCGACCACGAAAATATGTCGTCGATTTATATGCATTTTTTATGCATAGGTAAAAAAGACAGAAACACGCAACGCAATATTTGTCTTACAAGCAAGTCGAACTTTGATGTGAGAACAAAATTATTGCGTTGCTGTTTCTGTTCTTTTTTACCTATGCATAAAAATAGTCATTTGTGTACCTGTTTTGGACGATTGATTTTAGGCAATTTCGCGGATTGTAGGGCCGAACGAAGTGAGGTCTACAAGCGAAAGTGCCTTAAATCAAACCGTCCCAAACAGGTGCACATGTGAGTTTTCATGCAGAGGGCCGGAAAACCCGAGAAAAATTCGAAAAAATTGCCCTCATTTTCGGCCCCGAAGCATGAAAATGCATATAAATCGACGACATATTTTCATGGTCGGCAATTTTGTCAATTTTAATTTTGTTTACGAGATCCCAAAATTGTTTCTTCCCCCGAAGTAATCCATGAATCGTCTGTATTCAATTTCTATTTGCATTCAATGCAACACTTTCAAAATGGATCTTATCGATATAATTTTAACATTTTAATGAATTTTGTAGGGCGGATTAGCTCAAAAAAGACAATTTTTCTTTTAAATAATTGCGCCAATATATTTCGTCTTTAGTTCAAACATTTAAAAAAAAGTCAAAAATGTAAAAAAACAACTGATTTTGTCATGCCAAAATATAGATAAAAATTGACCAAATTGCCGACCACGAAAGTATGTCGTCGATTTATATGCATTTTTTATGCATAGGTAAAAAAGACCAGAAACACGCAACGCAATATTTGTCTTACAAGCAAGTCGAACTTTGATGTGAGACAAATATTGCGTTTGCGTGTTTCTGTCTTTTTTACCTATGCATAAAAAATGCAATATAAATCGACGACATATTTTCATGGTCGGCAATTTTGTCAATTTTAATTTTGTTTACGAGATCCCAAAATTGTTTCTTCCCCGAAGTAATCCATGAATCGTCTGTATTCAATTCTATTTGCATTCAATGCAACACTTTCAAAATGGATCTTATCGATATAATTTTAACATTTAATGAATTTTGTAGGCGGATTAGCTCAAAAAAGACAATTTTTCTTTTAAATAATTGCGCCAATATATTTCGTCTTTAGTTCAAACATTTAAAAAAAGTCAAAAATGTAAAAACAACTGATTTTGTCATGCAAAAATATAGATAAAAATTGACAAAATTGCCGACCACGAAAATATGTCGTCGATTTATATGCATTTTTTATGCATAGGTAAAAAGACAGAACACGCAACGTAATATTTGTCTTACAAGGAAGTCGAACTTTGATGTGAGACAAAATATTGCGTTGCGTGTTTCTGTCTTTTTTACCTATGCATAAAAAATGCATATAAATCGACGACATATTTTAGTGGTCGGCAATTTTGTCAATTTTTATCTATATTTTTGCATGACAAAATCAGTTGTTTTTACATTTTTGACTTTTTTTTAAATGTTTGAACTAAAGACGAAATATATATTGGCATTTATTCCCTTGACTGAAAGTCATGGGTCTTACGGATGATAAACACTCTAAAATGTTTGTCACAAAATGTTCACTATGATTGAAAATACATGAATGTATGACCAAAAATCTTAAATACAGAAAATGTTTGTCACACTTTGTTCATTCTTTGATAACACGATAACTCGAGTAATTCTCAATGGATTTCCAATTTTTTTTTTATTCGACGGGGAATTAAATTCCTGAGGTTAAGTTCGAAGATGGGCTATGATGTACCGATGATCTTAAAGATATTCCCAAAAGAATTTTTGTCTCATTGCTTGATAACACGATAACTTGAGCAATCTTCAACTGAGTTCCAAATTATTTTTTTTATTTGACGAGGAATTAAATTCTTTAGGTTAAGTTCGAAGATAGGCTATAACAGACTGGGGAGCTCGGAGATATTCTCAAAAGAATTTTTGTCTTGTCTCTTGATAACAAGATAACTCGAGTAATTCTTAGTGGATTTCCAAAAACTTTTTTTTATCGAAGAGGAATTCAATTCCTCAGGTCAAGTTTGAAGATGGGCTATAACGGACCGGTGATCTTAAAGATATTCTTAATAGAATTTTTGGCTCGTCGCTTGATTCCACGATAACTTGAATAATCCTAAACGGATTTCCAAAAACTTCTTTTTAATCGACGGGGAATTCAATTCCTCACGTTAAGTTCAAAGATGGGCTATAATAGACCGGAGATCTCTGAGATATTCCCAAAAGAATTTTTGGGTCAACGTTTGATAACTTGAGTATTTCTCAACAGATTTCCAAAACTTTTTTTTAATCGAGAGGAATTAAATTCCTGAGGTTAAGTTTGAAGATGGCCAATAACGGACGAGTCACCTTAGAGCAGGTCTTAGAGATATTCCCAAAAGAATTTTCGTCTCGTCGGTCGCTTGATAGCACGATAGCTTGAATAATCCTCAACAAAAAAAATTATTCGACTAAGAATGAAATTTGTGATGGCTCTGTCTCCTTATCATACGGAGTAATTTCGACAGAACTGAAATTACTAACGAAGTTAACGTTAATGGAAAATGATGGATCAATAATCTATGATTTGTTCTGAAAAGACTTCTATGAGTGATTTCTTGCTGTCTATGCTAGAAAAAAAATCAACGAGTGTGAACTTTGCGGCCAGAGCGAAGCGAGGGCCGTAAACACACTAGTTGCATACCTTATTGATGAGCAAATCGGGTCAATTCAGTAGATTTATTTGCTAAAAAAGTCTTTTAATCTAGAAAATTTCAACTACTGTGAGCTTTGCGGCCGTATTCACATGAGTTTAAATTTTATTCAAGAGGTAGACAAGAAATACCTCCTCTTTAAAGCATCTTTCTGTTTGTTCTGAAAATTTCTTTGCAATCAAATAAAAGGAGTGAACAATTTATGACAAAATAAGACAAAGAGGTGTTTTAAGTCAGTGCGGATCTTTGTGATGCGAATTTTTGTGATGTCACCAAATCTCACCAAAAAATCAAAATCAAAAAATCGCTAGGATTTAACAAACATTTTGTTAATTTTTTTTTCTTAATGATAATCTGTTTATTGTTAATCTTATCAATTAGTAATTTATCCTTTTACGAAATGTAACGTAAAGCCTTTACTGTAAAGTATTTTTGTACAATCCTTGGGAATTCATCCTTATACGAAATGTAACATAAAGGCGTTTGTACAATTCCATTTACGAAGAGAAACGTAAAGGCGTGTTGTTTCATCTTAGGGAATTCATCCATTTACAAACTGCAACGTAAAGGCGTTTTGTTCGAACTTGCAGATATTAGAGACATCATCAATATTATTGGCCATCATAATCACATATAAAATGCACAGCGGTAATACTTATACCGAATAGTTATTGCACATTTTAGAGGTTTCATGTCTCTCGATTTGTCGATCAAAAATATCCAAAATTGAAACATTTTCCGACGCTTCGTGACTTTATTGTCACATAACACATCAGCTATTAATTCAATCTTTAAACACATAAGATCACGTTAAAATTCCTTTTAAAAAAACTCGCACCTTACGTGCAAGCGAAATGACAAAATTATGTCTGAAGTCAATTCGACTACACGTAAGAAATTCTAATTTGATTTTTGTATTTATATTTTGAGCCACAGCTGATATTATGGCGTTAAGGTCACAAAATGTTTAAAGTTGTTTCAATTTATTGATTTTCGGACCGACGAATTGAGAAACATACTGAGCCATCTTGGTTAATAATATTGTTAACTATTCGAAACAGAATATTCCAAACAATGATTGTAGACGATCAAAACAGAAAACATTTTTACTGATTTAATACAACAAATCCAACATTTGAACACGCAACTCCTTTGCATTTAGCTGAACTAATTTCGAAAATACTGATAGAAATTGATATCAAAGTCACAATAAAGCACAAAAATTAAATTAAAATTTACAAATTGAAGAACAAGTTTTATAATTCGCTGTCCTCTTGTCGGTTGACTTTTGCACAATGAAAAAAAAGAACAATAATGAAATAATGAACAAAACGTATGAAAACGAGAGGGTAGTAGATCCGATCATAATTTGTTTCAGATGTCTGTTTAGTTTATTGAGATTGCGTCGCTCTTTCGTCCACAAAAATTTAATAAATTTGCATATCGTAGACGTAGGCAAGCCACAATACAATATTTTGAATTATTTTGTAGTTTATCGAAATGTTTATTTAGTGACTTATTGCAGAAAGTTACACTTGTTAAACAAAGAAAAAAACACAGTTAGCTGTGCACAAATTTGGATAAAGAATAAGACATTCCTCTTCCATAATGTAAATGTAACACATGAACAATTGATTTGGTTTTGTTTAAATTGCATGCAAATCACCGATGTTGTGTTATTATAAAGATGAACATATTTGTATAAAATGATAAAGATTTGGTGTGATAAAAAAGTATTTCAACGAATGTTCGTTTTTAAATGCATTTGCGGCATTCGATATACTTTTTGTACTGGGATAGGGTTTTTGCTGCTGGGAGAGAAAACGTACTAAAACGTAAAAAGCTGTCAAAAGATGTGACAGAAGGATTAGCTAAATATACTGAAATCAAATATTTTTAAAGTTTATGGACTGTACCCTTAAATTTGACAATGAAAATAGAAAACGTAATAATGTGAATGTCTGGCCGATTTTAAAGTAAATTTTGCTAAATAAACAAAACAGTATAGTAGAAACTTTATGGCAATTATCGAGGGGAACTACATTTTGTTTGAATCAAATTATGTATTACACGAAATGCCAAACAAGACAATTTTCAAGATTAAATTTATTGTAAATGAATCGGTGATAGAATACACAACAAAATCCACCCG
>NW_023503395.1:0-33912 GCF_014529535.1 Bradysia coprophila
AAAATTCACTTGCCTACATTATTTTTTTCAAAATATCCAAATGAACTTTTTTTACACGTAAATAAAAAAATTGAAAATTTCAAAAATTAAAAAGTTTTTTAGCTGGTTGTAAATGTGTTTTTTCACTAAACCACTACGCACCGTTGAAACACACTAAAACTCACTTGCCTACAATATTTTGTTCAAAATATCCAAATGAATTTTTTAACATGTAAATAAAAAAGATTGAAAATCTTAGGAACTAAAAGGTTTTTTAGTTGGTTGTAAATGTGTTTTTTCACTAACCACTGCGCACCGGTTGGAACACACTAAAAACTCACTTGCCTACATCATTTTGTTCAAAATATCCATATGAATTTTTTTACACGTAAATAAAAAAAATTGAAAATTTCAGAAATTAAAAAGTTTTTTAGCTGGTTGTAAATGTGTTTTTTTACTAACCACTGCGCACCGTTGAAACACACTAAAAAATCACCTGCCTACATTATTTTGTTCAAAATATCCAAATGAATTTTTTACACGTAAATAAAAAAAATTGAAAATTTCAGAAATTAAAAAGTTTTTTAGCTGGTTGTAAATGTGTTTTTCACTAACAACAGCGCACCGTTGAAACACACTAAAAACTCACTTGCCTACATTATTTTGTTCAAAATATCCAAATGAATTTTTTTACATGTAAATCAAAAAAAATTGGAAATCTTAGAAACTTAAAGTTTTTTAGACAATGCTTCCACTTTAAAAGGTTTTTTAGTTGGTTGTAAATGTGTTTTTTCACTAACAACAGCGCACCGTTGAAACACACTAAAAACTCACTTGCCTACATTATTTTGTTCAAAATATCCAAATGAATTTTTTTACATGTAAATCAAAAAAAATTGAAATCTTAGAAACTTAAAGTTTTTTTAGACAATGCTTCCACTTTAAAAGGTTTTTAGTTGGTTGTATTTGTGTTTTCTCACTAACCACTGCGCACCGTTGAAACACACTAAAAAATCACTTGCCTACATTATTTTGTTCAAAATATCCAAATGAATTTTTTGACACGTAAATAAAAAAATTGAAAATTTCAGAAATTAAAAAGTTTTTTAGCTGGTTGTAAATATGTTTTTTCACTAACAACGGCGCACCGTTGAAACACACCAAAAACTCACTTGCCTATATTATTTTGTTCAAAATATCCAAATGAATTTTTTTACATGTAAAAAAAAAAAAGAAAATCTTAGAAACTAAAAGGTTTTTTAGTTGGTTGTAAATGTGTTTTTTCACTAACCACTGCGCACCGTTGAAACACCCTAAAAACTCACTTGCCTACATCATTTTGTTCAAAATATTTAAATGAATTTTTTTACATGTAAATAGGAAAAATTGAAAATCTTAGAAACTAAAAGGTTTTTTAGTTGGTTGTAAATGTGTTTTTTCACTAACCACTGCGCACCGTTGAAACACACTAAAAAATCACTTGCCTACATTATTTTGTTCAAAATATCCAAATGAATTTTTTTTACACGTAAATAAAAAAAATTGAAAATTTCAGAAATTAAAAAGTTTTTTAGCTGGTTGTAAATGTGTTTTTTCACTAACCACCACGTAAATAAAAAAATTGAAAATTTCAGAAATTAAAAAGTTTTTTAGCTGGTTGTAAATGTGTTTTTTTAATAACAACAGCGCACCGTTGAAACACACCAAAAACTCACTTGCCTACATTATTTTGTTCAAAATATCCAAATGAATTTTTTTACATGTAAATAGAAAAAATTGAAAATCCTAGAAACTAAAAGGTTTTTTAGTTGGTTGTAAATGTGTTTTTTCACTAACAACAGCGCACCGTTGAAACACACTAAAAACTCACTTGCATACATTATTTTGTTCAAAATATCCAAATGAATTTTTTTACATGTAAATAAAAAAAAAATTGAAAATCTTAGAAATTAAAAAGTTTTTTTAGCTGGTTGTAAAAATATTTTTTCACTAAACTCTGCGCACCGTTGAAACACACTAAAAACTCACTGGCCTACATTATTTTGTTCAAAATATCCAAATGAATTTTTTAACATGTAAGTAAAAAAAATTGAAAATCTTAGAAACTAAAAGGTTTTTTAGTTGGTTGTAAATGTGTTTTTTTACTAACCACTGCGCACCGTTGAAACACACTAAAAAATCACCCGCCAACATTATTTTGTTCAAAATATCCAAATGAATTTTTTTACATGTAAATAAAAAAAAATTGAAAATCTTAGAAACTAAAAGGTTATTTAGACAATGCTTCCACTTTAAAAGGTTTTTTAGTTGGTTGTAAATATTTTTTTTCACTAACAACAGCGCACCGTTGAAACACACCAAAAACTCACTTGCCTACATTATTTTGTTCAAAATATCCAAATGAATTTTTTTACATGTAAATAGAAAAAATTGAAAATCCTAGAAACTAAAAGGTTTTTTAGTTGGTTGTAAATGTGTTTTCTCACTAACAACAGCGCACCGTTGAAACACACAAAAAAATCACTTGCCTACATTATTTTGTTCAAAATATCCAAATGAATTTTTTTACACGAAAATAAAAAAATTGAAAATTTCAGAAATTAAAAAGTTTTTTAGCTGGTTGTAAATGTGTTTTTTCACTAACAACAGCGCACCGTTGAAACACACTAAAAACTCACTTGCATACATTATTTTGTTCAAAATATCCAAATGAATTTTTTTACATGTAAATAAAAAAAAATTGAAAATTTCAGAAATTGAAAAGTTTTTTAGCTGGTTGTAAATGTGTTTTTTCACTAACCACTGCGCACCGTTGAAACACATTAAAAACTCACTTGCCTACATTTTTTTGTTCAAAATATCCAAATGAATTTTTTTACACGTAAATAAAAAAAATTGAAAATTTCAGAAATTAAAAAGTTTTTTAGCTGGTTGTAAAAATATTTTGTTACTAAACTCTGCGCACCGTTGAAACACACTAAAAATTCACTTGCCTACATTATTTTGTTCAAGATATCCAAATGAATTTTTTTACATGTAATTAAAAAAAAATTGAAAATCTTAGAAACTAAAAGGCTTTTTAGTTGGTTGAAAATGTGTTTTTTCACTAACCACTGCGCACCGTTGAAACACACTAAAGATTCACTTGCCTACATTATTTTGTTCAAGATATCCAAATGAATTTTTTTACATGTAATTAAAAAAAAATTGAAAATCTTAGAAACTAAAAGGCTTTTTAATTGGTTGAAAATGTGTTTTTTCACTAACCACTGCGCACCGTTGAAACACACCAAAAAATCACTTGCCTACATTATTTTGTTCAAAATATCCAAATGAATTTTTTTACATGTAAATAAAAAAAAATTGAAAATTTCAGAAATTAAAAAGTTTTTTAGCTGGTTGTAAATGTGTTTTTTCACTAACCACTGCGCACCGTTGAAACACACTAAAAAGTCACTTGCATACATTATTTTGTTCAAAATATCCAAATGAATTTTTTTACATGTAAAAAAAAAAAATTGAAAATTTCAGAAATTAAAAAGTTTTTTAGCTGGTTGTAAATGTGTTTTTTCACTAACCACTGCGCACCGTTGGAACACACTAAAAATTCACTTGCCTACATTATTTTGTTCAAGATATCCAAATGAATTTTTTTACATGTAATTAAAAAAAAATTGAAAATTTCAGAAATTAAAAAGTTTTTTAGCTGGTTGTAAATGTGTTTTTTCACTAACCACTGCGCACCGTTGGAACACACTAAAAATTCACTTGCCTACATTATTTTGTTCAAGATATCCAAATGAATTTTTTTACATGTAATTAAAAAAAAATTAAAAATCTTAGAAACTAAAAGGCTTTTTAATTGGTTGAAAATGGGTTTTTTCACTAACCACTGCACACCGTTGAAACACAATAAAAACTAACTTGCCTACATCATTTTGTTCAAAATATCCATATGAATTTTTTTACACGTAAATAAAAAAATTGAAAATTTCAGAAATTAAAAGGTTTTTTAGCTGGTTGTAAATGTGTTTTTTCATTAACAAAAAGCGCACCGTTGAAACACACCAAAAAATCACTTGCCTACATTATTTTGTTCAAAATATCCAAATGAATTTTTTTACATGTAAATAAAAAAAAATTGAAAATTTCAGAAATTAAAAAGTTTTTTAGCTGGTTGTAAATGTGTTTTTTCACTAACCACTGCGCACCGTTGAAACACACTAAAAAGTCACTTGCATACATTATTTTGTTCAAAATATCCAAATGAATTTTTTTACATGTAAATAAAAAAAAATTGAAAATTTCAGAAATTAAAAAGTTTTTTAGCTGGTTGTAAATGTGTTTTTTCACTAACCACTGCGCACCGTTGGAACACACTAAAAATTCACTTGCCTACATTATTTTGTTCAAGATATCCAAATAAATTTTTTTACATGTAATTAAAAAAAAATTAAAAATCTTAGAAACTAAAAGGCTTTTTAATTGGTTGAAAATGGGTTTTTTCACTAACCACTGCACACCGTTGAAACACAATAAAAACTAACTTGCCTACATCATTTTGTTCAAAATATCCATATGAATTTTTTTACACGTAAATAAAAAAATTGAAAATTTCAGAAATTAAAAGGTTTTTTAGCTGGTTGTAAATGTGTTTTTTCATTAGCAAAAAGCGCACCGTTGAAACACACCAAAAACTCACTTGAATACATTATTTTGTTCAAAATATCCAAATGATTTTTTTACATGTAAATAGAAAAAATTAAAAATCTTAGAAACTAAAAGGTTTTTTAGTTGGTTGTCAATATGTTTTTTCACTAACCACTGCGCACCGTTGAAACACACTAAAAAATCACCTGCCTACATTATTTTGTTCAAAATATCCAAATAAATTTTTTTACACGTAAATAAAAAAAATTGAAAATTTCAGAAATTAAAAAGTTTTCTAGCTGGTTGTAAAATATTTTTTCACTAAACTCTGCGCACCGTTGAAACACACTAAAAATTCACTGGCCTACATTATTTTTTCAAGATATTAAATGAATTTTTTAACATGTAATTAAAAAAAAATTGAAAATCTTAGAAACTAAAAGGCTTTTTAATTGGTTGAAAATGTGTTTTTTCACTAACCACTGCGCACCGTTGAAACACACTAAAAAATCACTTGCCTACATTATTTTGTTCAAAATATCCAAATGAATCTTTTTACATGTAAATAAAAAAAATTGAAAATCTTAGAAACTAAAAGGTTTTTTAGTTAATTGTAAATGTGTTTTCTCACTAACAACAGCGCACCGTTGAAACACACCAAAAAATCACTTGCCTACATTATTTTGTTCAAAATATCCAAATGAATTTCTTTACACGTAAATAAAAAAATTGAAAATTTCAGAAATTAAAAAGTTTTTTAGCTGGTTGTAAATGTGTTTTTTCACTAACAACAGCGCACTGTTGAAACACAACAAAAACTCACTTGCCTATATTATTTTGTTCAAAATATCCAAATGAATTTTTTTACATGTAAATAAAAAAAATTGAAAATCTTAGAAACTAAAAGGTTTTTTAGACAATGCTTCCACTTTAAAAGGTTTTTTAGTTGGTTGTAAAAGTGTTTTTTCACTAACCTCTGCGCACTGTTGAAACACACTAAAAACTCACTTGCATACATTATTTTGTTCAAAATATCCAAATGAATTTTTTTACACGTAAATAAAAAAAATTGAAAATTTCAGAAATTAAAAAGTTTTTTAGCTGGTTGTAAATGTGTTTTTTCACTAACCACTGCGCACCGTTGGAAACACACTAAAAATTCACTTGCCTACATTATTTTGTTCAAGATATCCAAATGAATTTTTTTACATGTAATTAAAAAAAAATTGAAAATCTTAGAAACTAAAAGGCTTTTTAGTTGGTTGAAAATGTGTTTTTTCACTAACCACTGCGCACCGTTGAAACACACTAAAAAATCACTTGCCTACATTATTTTGTTCAAAATATCCAAATGAATTTTTTTACACGTAAATAAAAAAAATTGAAAATTTCAGAAATTAAAAAGTTTTTTAGCTGGTTGTAAATGTGTTTTTTCACTAACCACCACGTAAATAAAAAAATTGAAAATTTCAGAAATTAAAAAGTTTTTTAGCTGGTTGTAAATGTGTTTTTTTACTAACAACAGCGCACCGTTGAAACACACCAAAAACTCACTTGCCTACATTATTTTGTTCAAAATATCCAAATGAATTTTTTTACATGTAAATAGAAAAAATTGAAAATCTAGAAACTAAAAGGTTTTTTAGTTGGTTGTAAATGTGTTTTTTCACTAACAACAGCGCACCGTTGAAACACACTAAAAACTCACTTGCATACATTATTTTGTTCAAAATATCCAAATGAATTTTTTTACATGTAAATAAAAAAAAAATTGAAAATCTTAGAAATTAAAAAGTTTTTTAGCTGGTTGTAAAATATTTTTTCACTAAACTCTGCGCACCGTTGAAACACACTAAAAACTCACTGGCCTACATTATTTTGTTCAAAATATCCAAATGAATTTTTTAACATGTAAGTAAAAAAAATTGAAAATCTTAGAAACTAAAAGGTTTTTTAGTTGGTTGTAAATGTGTTTTTTTACTAACCACTGCGCACCGTTGAAACACACTAAAAAATCACCGCCAACATTATTTTGTTCAAAATATCCAAATGAATTTTTTTACATGTAAATAAAAAAAAATTGAAAATCTTAGAAACTAAAAGGTTATTTAGACAATGCTTCCACTTTAAAAGGTTTTTTAGTTGGTTGTAAATATTTTTTTTCACTAACAACAGCGCACCGTTGAAACACACCAAAAACTCACTTGCCTACATTATTTTGTTCAAAATATCCAAATGAATTTTTTTACATGTAAATAGAAAAAATTGAAAATCCTAGAAACTAAAAGGTTTTTTAGTTGGTTGTAAATGTGTTTTCTCACTAACAACAGCGCACCGTTGAAACACACAAAAAATCACTTGCCTACATTATTTTGTTCAAAATATCCAAATGAATTTTTTTACACGAAAATAAAAAAATTGAAAATTTCAGAAATTAAAAAGTTTTTTAGCTGGTTGTAAATGTGTTTTTTCACTAACAACAGCGCACCGTTGAAACACACTAAAAACTCACTTGCATACATTATTTTGTTCAAAATATCCAAATGAATTTTTTTACATGTAAATAAAAAAAAATTGAAAATTTCAGAAATTGAAAAGTTTTTTAGCTGGTTGTAAATGTGTTTTTTCACTAACCACTGCGCACCGTTGAAACACATTAAAAACTCACTTGCCTACATTTTTTTGTTCAAAATATCCAAATGAATTTTTTTACACGTAAATAAAAAAAATTGAAAATTTCAGAAATTAAAAAGTTTTTTAGCTGGTTGTAAAAATATTTTGTTACTAAACTCTGCGCACCGTTGAAACACACTAAAAATTCACTTGCCTACATTATTTTGTTCAAGATATCCAAATGAATTTTTTTACATGTAATTAAAAAAAATTGAAAATCTTAGAAACTAAAAGGCTTTTTAGTTGGTTGAAAATGTGTTTTTTCACTAACCACTGCGCACCGTTGAAACACACTAAAGATTCACTTGCCTACATTATTTTGTTCAAGATATCCAAATGAATTTTTTTACATGTAATTAAAAAAAAATTGAAAATCTTAGAAACTAAAAGGCTTTTTAATTGGTTGAAAATGTGTTTTTTCACTAACCACTGCGCACCGTTGAAACACACCAAAAAATCACTTGCCTACATTATTTTGTTCAAAATATCCAAATGAATTTTTTTACATGTAAATAAAAAAAAATTGAAAATTTCAGAAATTAAAAAGTTTTTTAGCTGGTTGTAAATGTGTTTTTTCACTAACCACTGCGCACCGTTGAAACACACTAAAAAGTCACTTGCATACATTATTTTGTTCAAAATATCCAAATGAATTTTTTTACATGTAAAAAAAAAAATTGAAAATTTCAGAAATTAAAAAGTTTTTTAGCTGGTTGTAAATGTGTTTTTTCACTAACCACTGCGCACCGTTGGAACACACTAAAAATTCACTTGCCTACATTATTTTGTTCAAGATATCCAAATGAATTTTTTTACATGTAATTAAAAAAAAATTGAAAATTTCAGAAATTAAAAAGTTTTTTAGCTGGTTGTAAATGTGTTTTTTCACTAACCACTGCGCACCGTTGGAACACACTAAAAATTCACTTGCCTACATTATTTTGTTCAAGATATCCAAATGAATTTTTTTACATGTAATTAAAAAAAAATTAAAAATCTTAGAAACTAAAAGGCTTTTTAATTGGTTGAAAATGGGTTTTTTCACTAACCACTGCACACCGTTGAAACACAATAAAAACTAACTTGCCTACATCATTTTGTTCAAAATATCCATATGAATTTTTTTACACGTAAATAAAAAAATTGAAAATTTCAGAAATTAAAAGGTTTTTTAGCTGGTTGTAAATGTGTTTTTTCATTAACAAAAAGCGCACCGTTGAAACACACCAAAAAATCACTTGCCTACATTATTTTGTTCAAAATATCCAAATGAATTTTTTTACATGTAAATAAAAAAAAATTGAAAATTTCAGAAATTAAAAAGTTTTTTAGCTGGTTGTAAATGTGTTTTTTCACTAACCACTGCGCACCGTTGAAACACACTAAAAAGTCACTTGCATACATTATTTTGTTCAAAATATCCAAATGAATTTTTTTACATGTAAATAAAAAAAAATTGAAAATTTCAGAAATTAAAAAGTTTTTTAGCTGGTTGTAAATGTGTTTTTTCACTAACCACTGCGCACCGTTGGAACACACTAAAAATTCACTTGCCTACATTATTTTGTTCAAGATATCCAAATAAATTTTTTTACATGTAATTAAAAAAAAATTAAAAATCTTAGAAACTAAAAGGCTTTTTAATTGGTTGAAAATGGGTTTTTTCACTAACCACTGCACACCGTTGAAACACAATAAAAACTAACTTGCCTACATCATTTTGTTCAAAATATCCATATGAATTTTTTTACACGTAAATAAAAAAATTGAAAATTTCAGAAATTAAAAGGTTTTTTAGCTGGTTGTAAATGTGTTTTTTCATTAGCAAAAAGCGCACCGTTGAAACACACCAAAAACTCACTTGAATACATTATTTTGTTCAAAATATCCAAATGATTTTTTTTACATGTAAATAGAAAAAATTAAAAATCTTAGAAACTAAAAGGTTTTTTAGTTGGTTGTCAATATGTTTTTTCACTAACCACTGCGCACCGTTGAAACACACTAAAAAATCACCTGCCTACATTATTTTGTTCAAAATATCCAAATAAATTTTTTTACACGTAAATAAAAAAAATTGAAAATTTCAGAAATTAAAAAGTTTTCTAGCTGGTTGTAAAAATATTTTTTCACTAAACTCTGCGCACCGTTGAAACACACTAAAAATTCACTGGCCTACATTATTTTTTTCAAGATATTTAAATGAATTTTTTAACATGTAATTAAAAAAAAATTGAAAATCTTAGAAACTAAAAGGCTTTTTAATTGGTTGAAAATGTGTTTTTTCACTAACCACTGCGCACCGTTGAAACACACTAAAAAATCACTTGCCTACATTATTTTGTTCAAAATATCCAAATGAATCTTTTTACATGTAAATAAAAAAAATTGAAAATCTTAGAAACTAAAAGGTTTTTTAGTTAATTGTAAATGTGTTTTCTCACTAACAACAGCGCACCGTTGAAACACACCAAAAAATCACTTGCCTACATTATTTTGTTCAAAATATCCAAATGAATTTCTTTACACGTAAATAAAAAAATTGAAAATTTCAGAAATTAAAAAGTTTTTTAGCTGGTTGTAAATGTGTTTTTTCACTAACAACAGCGCACTGTTGAAACACAACAAAAACTCACTTGCCTATATTATTTTGTTCAAAATATCCAAATGAATTTTTTTACATGTAAATAAAAAAAAATTGAAAATCTTAGAAACTAAAAGGTTTTTTAGACAATGCTTCCACTTTAAAAGGTTTTTTAGTTGGTTGTAAAAGTGTTTTTTCACTAACCTCTGCGCACTGTTGAAACACACTAAAAACTCACTTGCATACATTATTTTGTTCAAAATATCCAAATGAATTTTTTTACACGTAAATAAAAAAAATTGAAAATTTCAGAAATTAAAAAGTTTTTTAGCTGGTTGTAAATGTGTTTTTTCACTAACCACTGCGCACCGTTGGAACACACTAAAAATTCACTTGCCTACATTATTTTGTTCAAGATATCCAAATGAATTTTTTTACATGTAATTAAAAAAAATTGAAAATCTTAGAAACTAAAAGGCTTTTTAGTTGGTTGAAAATGTGTTTTTTCACTAACCACTGCGCACCGTTGAAACACACTAAAAAATCACTTGCCTACATTATTTTGTTCAAAATATCCAAATGAATTTTTTTTACACGTAAATAAAAAAAATTGAAAATTTCAGAAATTAAAAAGTTTTTTAGCTGGTTGTAAATGTGTTTTTTCACTAACCACCACGTAAATAAAAAAATTGAAAATTTCAGAAATTAAAAAGTTTTTTAGCTGGTTGTAAATGTGTTTTTTTACTAACAACAGCGCACCGTTGAAACACACCAAAAACTCACTTGCCTACATTATTTTGTTCAAAATATCCAAATGAATTTTTTTACATGTAAATAGAAAAAATTGAAAATCCTAGAAACTAAAAGGTTTTTTAGTTGGTTGTAAATGTGTTTTTTCACTAACAACAGCGCACCGTTGAAACACACTAAAAACTCACTTGCATACATTATTTTGTTCAAAATATCCAAATGAATTTTTTTACATGTAAATAAAAAAAAATTGAAAATCTTAGAAATTAAAAAGTTTTTTTAGCTGGTTGTAAAAATATTTTTTCACTAAACTCTGCGCACCGTTGAAACACACTAAAAACTCACTGGCCTACATTATTTTGTTCAAAATATCCAAATGAATTTTTTAACATGTAAGTAAAAAAAATTGAAAATCTTAGAAACTAAAAGGTTTTTTAGTTGGTTGTAAATGTGTTTTTTTACTAACCACTGCGCACCGTTGAAACACACTAAAAAATCACCCGCCAACATTATTTTGTTCAAAATATCCAAATGAATTTTTTTACATGTAAATAAAAAAAAATTGAAAATCTTAGAAACTAAAAGGTTATTTAGACAATGCTTCCACTTTAAAAGGTTTTTTAGTTGGTTGTAAATATTTTTTTTCACTAACAACAGCGCACCGTTGAAACACACCAAAAACTCACTTGCCTACATTATTTTGTTCAAAATATCCAAATGAATTTTTTTACATGTAAATAGAAAAAATTGAAAATCCTAGAAACTAAAAGGTTTTTTAGTTGGTTGTAAATGTGTTTTCTCACTAACAACAGCGCACCGTTGAAACACACAAAAAAATCACTTGCCTACATTATTTTGTTCAAAATATCCAAATGAATTTTTTTACACGAAAATAAAAAAATTGAAAATTTCAGAAATTAAAAAGTTTTTTAGCTGGTTGTAAATGTGTTTTTTCACTAACAACAGCGCACCGTTGAAACACACTAAAAACTCACTTGCATACATTATTTTGTTCAAAATATCCAAATGAATTTTTTTACATGTAAATAAAAAAAAATTGAAAATTTCAGAAATTGAAAAGTTTTTTAGCTGGTTGTAAATGTGTTTTTTCACTAACCACTGCGCACCGTTGAAACACATTAAAAACTCACTTGCCTACATTTTTTTGTTCAAAATATCCAAATGAATTTTTTTACACGTAAATAAAAAAAATTGAAAATTTCAGAAATTAAAAAGTTTTTTAGCTGGTTGTAAAAATATTTTGTTACTAAACTCTGCGCACCGTTGAAACACACTAAAAATTCACTTGCCTACATTATTTTGTTCAAGATATCCAAATGAATTTTTTTACATGTAATTAAAAAAAAATTGAAAATCTTAGAAACTAAAAGGCTTTTTAGTTGGTTGAAAATGTGTTTTTTCACTAACCACTGCGCACCGTTGAAACACACTAAAGATTCACTTGCCTACATTATTTTGTTCAAGATATCCAAATGAATTTTTTTACATGTAATTAAAAAAAAATTGAAAATCTTAGAAACTAAAAGGCTTTTTAATTGGTTGAAAATGTGTTTTTTCACTAACCACTGCGCACCGTTGAAACACACCAAAAAATCACTTGCCTACATTATTTTGTTCAAAATATCCAAATGAATTTTTTTACATGTAAATAAAAAAAAATTGAAAATTTCAGAAATTAAAAAGTTTTTTAGCTGGTTGTAAATGTTTTTTTTCACTAACCACTGCGCACCGTTGAAACACACTAAAAAGTCACTTGCATACATTATTTTGTTCAAAATATCCAAATGAATTTTTTTACATGTAAAAAAAAAAAATTGAAAATTTCAGAAATTAAAAAGTTTTTTAGCTGGTTGTAAATGTGTTTTTTCACTAACCACTGCGCACCGTTGGAACACACTAAAAATTCACTTGCCTACATTATTTTGTTCAAGATATCCAAATGAATTTTTTTACATGTAATTAAAAAAAAATTGAAAATTTCAGAAATTAAAAAGTTTTTTAGCTGGTTGTAAATGTGTTTTTTCACTAACCACTGCGCACCGTTGGAACACACTAAAAATTCACTTGCCTACATTATTTTGTTCAAGATATCCAAATGAATTTTTTTACATGTAATTAAAAAAAAATTAAAAATCTTAGAAACTAAAAGGCTTTTTAATTGGTTGAAAATGGGTTTTTTCACTAACCACTGCACACCGTTGAAACACAATAAAAACTAACTTGCCTACATCATTTTGTTCAAAATATCCATATGAATTTTTTTACACGTAAATAAAAAAATTGAAAATTTCAGAAATTAAAAGGTTTTTTAGCTGGTTGTAAATGTGTTTTTTCATTAACAAAAAGCGCACCGTTGAAACACACCAAAAAATCACTTGCCTACATTATTTTGTTCAAAATATCCAAATGAATTTTTTTACATGTAAATAAAAAAAAATTGAAAATTTCAGAAATTAAAAAGTTTTTTAGCTGGTTGTAAATGTGTTTTTTCACTAACCACTGCGCACCGTTGAAACACACTAAAAAGTCACTTGCATACATTATTTTGTTCAAAATATCCAAATGAATTTTTTTACATGTAAATAAAAAAAAATTGAAAATTTCAGAAATTAAAAAGTTTTTTAGCTGGTTGTAAATGTGTTTTTTCACTAACCACTGCGCACCGTTGGAACACACTAAAAATTCACTTGCCTACATTATTTTGTTCAAGATATCCAAATAAATTTTTTTACATGTAATTAAAAAAAAATTAAAAATCTTAGAAACTAAAAGGCTTTTTAATTGGTTGAAAATGGGTTTTTTCACTAACCACTGCACACCGTTGAAACACAATAAAAACTAACTTGCCTACATCATTTTGTTCAAAATATCCATATGAATTTTTTTACACGTAAATAAAAAAATTGAAAATTTCAGAAATTAAAAGGTTTTTTAGCTGGTTGTAAATGTGTTTTTTCATTAGCAAAAAGCGCACCGTTGAAACACACCAAAAACTCACTTGAATACATTATTTTGTTCAAAATATCCAAATGATTTTTTTTACATGTAAATAGAAAAAATTAAAAATCTTAGAAACTAAAAGGTTTTTTAGTTGGTTGTCAATATGTTTTTTCACTAACCACTGCGCACCGTTGAAACACACTAAAAAATCACCTGCCTACATTATTTTGTTCAAAATATCCAAATAAATTTTTTTACACGTAAATAAAAAAAATTGAAAATTTCAGAAATTAAAAAGTTTTCTAGCTGGTTGTAAAAATATTTTTTCACTAAACTCTGCGCACCGTTGAAACACACTAAAAATTCACTGGCCTACATTATTTTTTTCAAGATATTTAAATGAATTTTTTAACATGTAATTAAAAAAAAATTGAAAATCTTAGAAACTAAAAGGCTTTTTAATTGGTTGAAAATGTGTTTTTTCACTAACCACTGCGCACCGTTGAAACACACTAAAAAATCACTTGCCTACATTATTTTGTTCAAAATATCCAAATGAATCTTTTTACATGTAAATAAAAAAAATTGAAAATCTTAGAAACTAAAAGGTTTTTTAGTTAATTGTAAATGTGTTTTCTCACTAACAACAGCGCACCGTTGAAACACACCAAAAAATCACTTGCCTACATTATTTTGTTCAAAATATCCAAATGAATTTCTTTACACGTAAATAAAAAAATTGAAAATTTCAGAAATTAAAAAGTTTTTTAGCTGGTTGTAAATGTGTTTTTTCACTAACAACAGCGCACTGTTGAAACACAACAAAAACTCACTTGCCTATATTATTTTGTTCAAAATATCCAAATGAATTTTTTTACATGTAAATAAAAAAAAATTGAAAATCTTAGAAACTAAAAGGTTTTTTAGACAATGCTTCCACTTTAAAAGGTTTTTTAGTTGGTTGTAAAAGTGTTTTTTCACTAACCTCTGCGCACTGTTGAAACACACTAAAAACTCACTTGCATACATTATTTTGTTCAAAATATCCAAATGAATTTTTTTACACGTAAATAAAAAAAATTGAAAATTTCAGAAATTAAAAAGTTTTTTAGCTGGTTGTAAATGTGTTTTTTCACTAACCACTGCGCACCGTTGGAACACACTAAAAATTCACTTGCCTACATTATTTTGTTCAAGATATCCAAATGAATTTTTTTACATGTAATTAAAAAAAATTGAAAATCTTAGAAACTAAAAGGCTTTTTAGTTGGTTGAAAATGTGTTTTTTCACTAACCACTGCGCACCGTTGAAACACACTAAAAATTCACTTGCCTACATTATTTTGTTCAAGATATCCAAATGAATTTTTTTACATGTAATTAAAAAAAAATTGAAAATCTTAGAAACTAAAAGGCTTTTTAATTGGTTGAAAATGTGTTTTTTCACTAACCACTGCGCACCGTTGAAACACACCAAAAAATCACTTGCCTACATTATTTTGTTCAAAATATCCAAATGAATTTTTTTACATGTAAATAAAAAAAAATTGAAAATTTCAGAAATTAAAAAGTTTTTTAGCTGGTTGTAAATGTGTTTTTTCGCTAACCACTGCGCACCGTTGAAACACACTAAAAAGTCACTTGCATACATTATTTTGTTCAAAATATCCAAATGATTTTTTTTACATGTAAATAAAAAAAAATTGAAAATTTCAGAAATTAAAAAGTTTTTTAGCTGGTTGTAAATGTGTTTTTTCACTAACCACTGCGCACCGTTGAAACACATTAAAAAATCACTTGCCTACATTTTTTTGTTCAAAATATCCAAATGAATTTTTTTACACGTAAATAAAAAAAAATTGAAAATTTCAGAAATTAAAAAGTTTTTTAGCTGGTTGTAAAAATATTTTTTCACTAAACTCTGCGCACCGTTGAAACACACTAAAAATTCACTTGCCTACATTATTTTGTTCAAGATATCCAAATGAATTTTTTTACATGTAATTAAAAAAAATTGAAAATCTTAGAAACTAAAAGGCTTTTTAGTTGGTTGAAAATGTGTTTTTTCACTAACCACTGCGCACCGTTGAACCACATTAAAAACTCACTTGCCTACATTATTGTGTTCAAAATATCCATATGAATTTTTTTACATGTAAATAAAAAAATTGAAAATCTTAGAAACTAAAAGTTTTTTTTAAATGAAAGTAAAAAAAATGATCGAGTCTGGTTTTTGACAATTGAATTTCAATTGTCAAAAACCAGACTCGATCATTTTATTTTGCTTTTACCTCAGTTGGTTGTAAATGTGAGTAGATGTGTCGTCTTTTTTGGTACACTTTTTCTATTTTTTTCCCACGATAGAAAATGCGCACGTGTATGTAATAAAAACGTTCACGTGTTGGTAATAGTTTTATTGAGTACCTCGCGTCCACACATAAATAATCTTTCTTCTATTCAACAGATACCGACCTCATTATTGAGGTGTCAAAAAATGTGATTGTTTACGATAATAGTTTTATTGAATCAACTCATTAAGAGTTTTATTGAATCAACTCATTAAGAGTTTTCTCATCAAAAACATATTTTGACTCCCATTCATTCACGCGTGTAAAATTGATGTACCGACCTCATTATTGAGGTGTCAAAAAAATGTGATTGTTTACGATAATAGTTTTATTGAATAATCAACTCATTAAGAGTTTTCTCATCAAAAACATATTTTGACTCCCATTCATTCACGCGTGTAAAATTAATGTCCTAGCGTCCATGCATAAATAATCCTTCTTCTATTCACCAGATTTCGCGCTCATTATCGAGATGTCAAAAATATGGTTGTTTACGACCTTGAAACAATCCCTAATCAAAATAGTTATTTCCGCTTCCCTAATGTGTTGTGATTGTTTTTGTGTAAAACCTCAACAATACCAACATTACAATGGGAACATCCGCATTTTTATTGATACGTTTCAATCAAAATCACAATACGAGTCAATGAAAATGATTTCATCATTTTTATCATTTTGTATATCTCGCAATGATAAAAGCATTCTGTTTGCACTGAAAAACTATTTGACCGTGACGGAATGAGTGCAATATTGTGCACCCCTCTTTTATGAACTTCTCGCACCTTCAATATGATGAGATATGATGCGTTTTCTCATACTGCAGCTGCATTTCAATATTGATCAGTGATTGAATAGGTGAAAATGATATTGGGAACACGTGTCAATGCAAAAATTTTCGCACTATTGGTAATATTTTTATTGAATGATCTCTAGCATATTGATTCGTTAGTGCCATTTATTGAATCATCTCAATCAAAGTTTTCTCATAAAAAAAAATCATAACATTTATTTGACTCCCGTCCATTTTCCCATGTAAAAAATTAATGACCTAGATTCCACACATAAATAAGCTATCTTCTATTCAAAAGCTTTCACCCCCCCCATTATTGAGATGTCAAAAATATTGTTGTTTATGACCATGAAACAATTCCTAATCAGCTAGGTATTTCGCTTCCCTATTGTGATTGTTTTTTATGAGAAAACCTCAACAATACAATGGGTATATCCGCATTTTTATTGATACGTTTCAATCAAATCACAATATGAGTCAATAAAATGAAAATGATTTCGTCAATTTTATCATTTTTATATCCCGCATTGATAATGCATTCTGTTTGCACAGAAAAACTAATTGACCGTGACGGAATGAGAACAATATTGTGCACCCCCTCTTTTATGAAATCGTCACACCTTCAATATGACGAGATACAGCAATATATTGATCATTGATTGAAAAAGTGAAATGATATAGGCTCAGCTTAGTCCGGTACCTGGTGAATTTTTTTCAAGAAAGAAATAAGTCTCAGGGTTGCAGTAGCGCGAATAGTAAGTGTTTGGTTATGTTCAAAATGTACCATGACAGCTGTGACAGTATTAGCATTTCGTAAATGTCATCGAAAATGGGTGCACTCGAATGAGTGCGTTTAAATGAGGGCGTTCATTACATTCGAAAAACATTTTTTTAAAGTGGCAAGAAGAAATTTATTTAATCAGCGAAAATGGAAAACGAACTGAGTGAAAGACTTTTCGTACGAAATTAAAAAATGTTTTTTATTGGAACCAAATTTTTTTTATTTATTCATTTTTGTTCTTAGAAATTGTTTACAGTAGTTATTCAAGTCCTAAATATTTGGACAATTTAGCACAATTTTTTACTTGCTTGAAATTTTCCTCAAAATGTTTCCGGTATGCATTGATGAAATGTTTTTTGATTGCTGGTTTATAAGTTACGTAGTCGTAAACATACTCTCTGGAGCTTTGGTATATTTCGTCAGTTTTGTTATACGCAACTTGATGGGCCGCTTCGATGGAAATAGTCACTTTTTCACCAGATTTGGATTTCAGGTAGCAAAAATCGGTCGATACCGACTCTACAGTCACACCAGGGTCGCCTGAGGAGTCCCATACCCACTCGTCTTCAGCTTCCAATTTTTGCCGAAGGTGCATTATAAATGAACCAAAATTAGGTGCAGTGAACGAGACATGTGTTGTAGTAGATCCATCGGCGTTGCAAATTCGTATCATTGGTTGCAACGAAACAGGATCAATACCGATTGTCAGATATTCGGTAAACTCTGTTCCAATTTTCACTTTTTTCTCTCGTAATAAACCACGCTCATGGTACAAATTTTTCAAACTTTCAGCCATTCCGGTCTGTCTTTGTTAGAGTAAATCCTAAACACAACTGAATCAACGGAGAGAGAAAACAAGAGTTTTATACCATTTTCTCGTCACATCCCCTCTTCATTTGAAATAAAACATTTTTTTTTTTTTTTTTATAAAACCACACACACACAATATTTATTTTATATTTTATTTTTCAAATACAAAAATTCTTAAAAATTTTTCTTAAAAATATCTGGTGCGAACAAAACTCATCATTTTTTTCTTCAAATTTTTTCTCTTAAGTTCTAAATTTTGTTTCTTAAATGCCAGAAATTTTCTTACTTCGCTATTTCGCATTATGTAATTGTAATTCTTTTGAATAAATATATCGTTTAAATGTAATTTCTGTGAAAATTTTTTGACAAATGTTTGTAAGGTTCCTTTACTTGACATGTGAAGGATAAAACACGCAGCATACATTCCACAAACTTTTGACGACAATTGTTGAACCTGAAGGTCGTTATATTTAAAGCTTTCGCAATTATTTTTTACAAAGTCGCGTATGTAATAGCTTTTTGGTGGGAAACCGTAGCTATCAAAGTAGTTGGCATGTAATTTTCCTCTTGTCGTTTTAATGTATAGTCCTGTCCAGTGGGTGCCAGGCTCAGATGAGTGAGATAAATTCACCACGAAACCGTACTCGAATTTTTTATCAATTTTCATCTCCGCCAGTTGATCGATTGCACACACAATCGTTTTGCAATTCCGGTTGGTGTTGGTGAGATCCAAAAAATTTTGCAATTCCGATGTGTTCATTTTTTAACAACTGTAGTCGGTTACAATGTTTCTATACTGGTCAATTTCAATTAAACCGTCAAATTCAGCAAAAACTATTGCAGTAATTGATTGAGCAAGAGGGGCGGCAAAACGAACGTCTATACGCAACGAACCCGTTTTCGGTAATGAGACGTGAGTCGCTGACGAGCACAAATCGGGTGTAAAATCGACAGCAAGTAGAGCGTATCCGTTCGGGTAATCAACGCGGCTTATGTTGTTTCCGATATCTGAGTGGTTAATGTTACTTCCCTCGAATAGTGAGTGGTATGCTCGAATGTATTGATTCGTTGCAAAGTCGCAGTTAAATGGCTTTGTGGGCACAGCCACGGAATCGAGGTAGAATCCGACTGAAATGTAGTTAAAGGAAGTGAAGTTGAATGGATTTGTTGTTAAGGAACCGTTAAATGCTTCGGTGCTGACGAATCCAAGAACGCATCGTTTCGGAAGCGTCCCGAGGAAGATATTGTCCAACGTCTTTGACTGCGTATTTTGAGGTATAGTCATTGTACGAATATCAACACGATTTATTGGGTACTTTGCGGTAGCAGTGTTCAAAACCTTATGGTGTGCAAGTAGAGTTCCCGGTGCAATTTTTACTTTGCGTACAAACAAAACTGCATCTTTTAATTCAAATAATCCCACTGAATTGGCTGTTCCCATTATGTGAAAGAGCTGATTGGCTCTATTCATCTTGATCGTCATTTCGACACCATTAATCAAATATTTGTCGACGTTGAATAAATCGCAGTGAAGAGGCCCATATAATTCGACATCCTGGTTATGTCTAGTCAGTTCCCGTCGAGCGGTAAAACCAACATTAGCATTGCCTGCAATGTCCATATTATTTGCAGTATCGTCTGCCCACACTCCGGAAGAAAGATGTGTTTTTTTACTTTCAGAGCTGCAATACGGACAATTTTTTATAAAACTTACAAAAATCGAAAATGAACAAGTGTACTACCTATAATTCAAAAGGTTTTCAATATAAGCACGATACGGGTAGCAATTGCTGGGTGGAGTAATGCATTTTTGATTCAAATATACGTCCACTTGCGAAAACATGGAATGCAACCAGTTGTTGACAGGACCAACGGTACCGGGTATCGGTGCTGGTTGCCCTGGCACTGCTGGCGGGACCATAGTTGTTAGTCTCACCTTTACATAAATGTAAACTCTGCCCAGATCCAAGTATTCATCGTTACTGGTGCCGCTAACTACAAATTCTACAGGACCCTCATTTGAAATCGAAGTTACCGGTCTATAGCTATGAAGAGCACCGCTTTCTACGGTGGTTTGAATTGGAAGTTTACTGAAAATGTCCAGCTCCGATTTGACGTTTAAAGCGGTCGCACGATTGATAAAAGCCATGATATTTTAAAAGTTGAATATATCCGTATTTATCTTTGATTTTGTCGACTTCTTTTTCCTTTTAGTAACTTTTCCCGATTTCACTTTATTATTATTAGGTTTAACTTTTCTGTTCCTTTTAACCTTCACTTTACGAGGTTTAACACCCAACTGACGTTTTTTAGTAGAGCGTTCGACTTTAAATCCATCACCGTACATCAGCTTTCTCTTAAGGTTGTCAACTGTCTCTCTCACTCTTTTATGCAGTGCAGTACTTGGATTAACGTTATTCCGCACATCGTTTAGAAAGTTGTTACCATTTTTTAAAACTTCCCTGCCTACAACAGCTCCACCTCTTTTCAAAACAGGTAACACTGTTTTGAACAAGCCACCTAAAAAAGATCCAATACCATAGCCTCGTTGATAAATAGGTCCCGAATAAAATTCTCCAAATCCAGAGCCGGCCTGCTCCATATAGTAGCGAACGAGTAGATCCTGGTCCATTTTTTCCACACTTAGTTTCTCTTTTAAAGTGAAGTTTAACGCTCAACGTTCCGTACTGGAATGGCAATAGTTTGCCTGCGACGTCCCTTATATCGATTCTGATTGTTTGGAATTGCTTCGTTTGGATCGGAATATACTGAAGTTGAGCAAATTCAACGCTGCATGGTTTTGAAAAAAGCGCCACTGACCCATCTGATGTATTTACAGTTCTCAATACTTTTGACCATGAATCTCCAATTATTTGCGGCTCTATGATGTCACAATAAATGAGCATTATGGCTGGGATGCCACTTTCCAAATTTGTTGGATGTGGTGCCATAAGTCCCATCTTAACTTCTTCACCGGGTCGGTATCCAAGTTGTAGTGCTAAACGACCATGAAATTTTAACGCGGCAATCAACAAATCGCCTATTTTAGGCGCATATCCTCCCTTCATGGAAACACGCTTTGTTTTATCGTCAATTTGCAAAAAGTCGCCAAGTTTTGTTTCTTTCCGAATGGCATCGTTTATAGCCTGAATTATCTCTCTGACATCACCATAGAAGCCGGGCGTGATTTGCAATGTTATCCATTTTTTTTCAGGAGTTTCCTTCCCTTTCGATTTGATGAATTTTTCCGTGACGGTATGCGTTTGTATTTTAAATTTATTTTCTCCAGTCTGCACCGTAAAAAAAGCGTACGGATACTGGATTTCAGCAAGTCCAACTTCCCAATCGCCGACCAAATTCATATTTCGGGGAATAAGAACGGTAAATGAGCTAGTTTTATTGTCCGGATAAATAGACATAGAGCTGTTTGACATCAGTGTCATGTAAAAGTCACTCATATTGGCAAAATTGCTGAAGAATTGACCCAACAGTTGAATTTACTAGGATACCCTCGAAATTTCACGAAATACTGAACGGTTTTGCCGCGTCGCCGCTGTTTTATAATCTTTTCGATAGCTTGTGCAGCGCCCTCATTACGAATTACTTTTTGAAGCTCTGCTTCGTAAAATGTTCCGGTAATTTCCTCTCCAGCCAAATCTTCGATGTAGTAGACAACCGGTGTTCTAAGGGCTATCGACTTTATCTTGAACAGCTCTTCGGTGAAGTTCGGCGTAAACCCTTTACCAAACACGTTTTTCTCTTTGGTTATTCGAACATAATCGCCGATTTTATATTTGGGTGCTGACCGTCTTTCCCGTTTTTTAACATTTCCCATTTGGGATTTTCTAATATTTCTATACACTTGTAAAATATTTTTGTCGTTAACTTCAAGCGGAGCCATTTTAATGCTTCTGTGATACCCATTATTGTATGAATGCACAATGTCACTCAGAACGTCAATATATCGAAAAGTGTTTGCATAAGTGAAATATTTATACATTTTTCCTTTCAATGTACGCAATGATCGTTCGGCTATGCTTGCCTTCGTGTCTGGGTTATTTGTTACGTTGAATTTAATGTTGTTCAATTTCATAAAATCTCGAAATTTCTTGGAATCGAATTCTCCACCCTTGTCCGTTTGTAAACGTTCACATCTGATATCTGAACGCCGAAAAATGTTTTTGAATGCTGCAATTACAGCCTCGGTCGTTTTTCTTTTTAGCGGTTCCACAAACATAAACTTGCTGAAACAATCAATCACCACAAGTAGATATTTTACACCGTCGTTGTATTTGGAATACTCTTCAGGAAATATGGCCAAGTCTGCTTCATACAATTCACCAATATTACTTACAATGTAACAGTTTCGTTGAAAACGAACTCGTTTCGGCTTGTGTCTGGTGTAAGTATCTTGGGCGAGTAACCATTCGGTGACAGTTTTCTTGGGGATTTTCTTACCCGCAGCTTTCCACAATTTGTCAACGGTAGAAAAAGACGCATGATGTTTAGGGTCATAGTATATTTTTCCCAACCTTTTTACATTTGTTTTATTCATTTCTTTCTTCTACTTCTTGTTTTTTTAACCCAATTCTCAAAATAGTCAAATTCACCCCAACGTTTCAACGTTCTATTTAAAAAAATTGAAAATTTCAGAAATTAAAAGGTTTTTTAGCTGGTTGTAAATGTGTTTTTTCATTAGCAAAAAGCGCACCGTTGAAACACACCAAAAACTCACTTGAATACATTATTTTGTTCAAAATATCCAAATGATTTTTTTTACATGTAAATAGAAAAAATTAAAAATCTTAGAAACTAAAAGGTTTTTTAGTTGGTTGTCAATATGTTTTTTCACTAACCACTGCGCACCGTTGAAACACACTAAAAAATCACCTGCCTACATTATTTTGTTCAAAATATCCAAATAAATTTTTTTACACGTAAATAAAAAAAATTGAAAATTTCAGAAATTAAAAAGTTTTCTAGCTGGTTGTAAAAATATTTTTTCACTAAACTCTGCGCACCGTTGAAACACACTAAAAATTCACTGGCCTACATTATTTTTTTCAAGATATTTAAATGAATTTTTTAACATGTAATTAAAAAAAAATTGAAAATCTTAGAAACTAAAAGGCTTTTTAATTGGTTGAAAATGTGTTTTTTCACTAACCACTGCGCACCGTTGAAACACACTAAAAAATCACTTGCCTACATTATTTTGTTCAAAATATCCAAATGAATCTTTTTACATGTAAATAAAAAAAATTGAAAATCTTAGAAACTAAAAGGTTTTTTAGTTAATTGTAAATGTGTTTTCTCACTAACAACAGCGCACCGTTGAAACACACCAAAAAATCACTTGCCTACATTATTTTGTTCAAAATATCCAAATGAATTTCTTTACACGTAAATAAAAAAATTGAAAATTTCAGAAATTAAAAAGTTTTTTAGCTGGTTGTAAATGTGTTTTTTCACTAACAACAGCGCACTGTTGAAACACAACAAAAACTCACTTGCCTATATTATTTTGTTCAAAATATCCAAATGAATTTTTTTACATGTAAATAAAAAAAAATTGAAAATCTTAGAAACTAAAAGGTTTTTTAGACAATGCTTCCACTTTAAAAGGTTTTTTAGTTGGTTGTAAAAGTGTTTTTTCACTAACCTCTGCGCACTGTTGAAACACACTAAAAACTCACTTGCATACATTATTTTGTTCAAAATATCCAAATGAATTTTTTTACACGTAAATAAAAAAAATTGAAAATTTCAGAAATTAAAAAGTTTTTTAGCTGGTTGTAAATGTGTTTTTTCACTAACCACTGCGCACCGTTGGAACACACTAAAAATTCACTTGCCTACATTATTTTGTTCAAGATATCCAAATGAATTTTTTTACATGTAATTAAAAAAAATTGAAAATCTTAGAAACTAAAAGGCTTTTTAGTTGGTTGAAAATGTGTTTTTTCACTAACCACTGCGCACCGTTGAAACACACTAAAAATTCACTTGCCTACATTATTTTGTTCAAGATATCCAAATGAATTTTTTTACATGTAATTAAAAAAAAATTGAAAATCTTAGAAACTAAAAGGCTTTTTAATTGGTTGAAAATGTGTTTTTTCACTAACCACTGCGCACCGTTGAAACACACCAAAAAATCACTTGCCTACATTATTTTGTTCAAAATATCCAAATGAATTTTTTTACATGTAAATAAAAAAAAATTGAAAATTTCAGAAATTAAAAAGTTTTTAGCTGGTTGTAAATGTGTTTTTTCGCTAACCACTGCGCACCGTTGAAACACACTAAAAAGTCACTTGCATACATTATTTTGTTCAAAATATCCAAATGATTTTTTTACATGTAAATAAAAAAAAATTGAAAATTTCAGAAATTAAAAAGTTTTTTAGCTGGTTGTAAATGTGTTTTTTCACTAACCACTGCGCACCGTTGAAACACATTAAAAAATCACTTGCCTACATTTTTTTGTTCAAAATATCCAAATGAATTTTTTTACACGTAAATAAAAAAAAATTGAAAATTTCAGAAATTAAAAAGTTTTTTAGCTGGTTGTAAAAATATTTTTTCACTAAACTCTGCGCACCGTTGAAACACACTAAAAATTCACTTGCCTACATTATTTTGTTCAAGATATCCAAATGAATTTTTTTACATGTAATTAAAAAAAAATTGAAAATCTTAGAAACTAAAAGGCTTTTTAGTTGGTTGAAAATGTGTTTTTTCACTAACCACTGCGCACCGTTGAACCACATTAAAAACTCACTTGCCTACATTATTGTGTTCAAAATATCCATATGAATTTTTTTACATGTAAATAAAAAAATTGAAAATCTTAGAAACTAAAAGTTTTTTTTAAATGAAAGTAAAAAAAATGATCGAGTCTGGTTTTTGACAATTGAATTTCAATTGTCAAAAACCAGACTCGATCATTTTATTTTGCTTTTACCTCAGTTGGTTGTAAATGTGAGTAGATGTGTCGTCTTTTTTGGTACACTTTTTCTATTTTTTTCCCACGATAGAAAATGCGCACGTGTATGTAATAAAAACGTTCACGTGTTGGTAATAGTTTTATTGAGTACCTCGCGTCCACACATAAATAATCTTTCTTCTATTCAACAGATACCGACCTCATTATTGAGGTGTCAAAAAATGTGATTGTTTACGATAATAGTTTTATTGAATCAACTCATTAAGAGTTTTATTGAATCAACTCATTAAGAGTTTTCTCATCAAAAACATATTTTGACTCCCATTCATTCACGCGTGTAAAATTGATGTACCGACCTCATTATTGAGGTGTCAAAAAAATGTGATTGTTTACGATAATAGTTTTATTGAATAATCAACTCATTAAGAGTTTTCTCATCAAAAACATATTTTGACTCCCATTCATTCACGCGTGTAAAATTAATGTCCTAGCGTCCATGCATAAATAATCCTTCTTCTATTCACCAGATTTCGCGCTCATTATCGAGATGTCAAAAATATGGTTGTTTACGACCTTGAAACAATCCCTAATCAAAATAGTTATTTCCGCTTCCCTAATGTGTTGTGATTGTTTTTGTGTAAAACCTCAACAATACCAACATTACAATGGAACATCCGCATTTTTATTGATACGTTTCAATCAAAATCACAATACGAGTCAATGAAAATGATTTCATCATTTTTATCATTTTGTATATCTCGCAATGATAAAAGCATTCTGTTTGCCACTGAAAAACTATTTGACCGTGACGGAATGAGTGCAATATTGTGCACCCCTCTTTTATGAACTTCTCGCACCTTCAATATGATGAGATATGATGCGTTTTCTCATACTGCAGCTGCATTTCAATATTGATCAGTGATTGAATAGGTGAAAATGATATTGGGAACACGTGTCAATGCAAAAATTTTCGCACTATTGGTAATATTTTTATTGAATGATCTCTAGCATATTGATTCGTTAGTGCCATTTATTGAATCATCTCAATCAAAGTTTTCTCATAAAAAAAAATCATAACATTTATTTGACTCCCGTCCATTTTCCCATGTAAAAAATTAATGACCTAGATTCCACACATAAATAAGCTATCTTCTATTCAAAAGCTTTCACCCCCCCATTATTGAGATGTCAAAAATATTGTTGTTTATGACCATGAAACAATTCCTAATCAGCTAGGTATTTCGCTTCCCTATTGTGATTGTTTTTTATGAGAAAACCTCAACAATACAATGGGTATATCCGCATTTTTATTGATACGTTTCAATCAAATCACAATATGAGTCAATAAAATGAAAATGATTTCGTCAATTTTATCATTTTTATATCCCGCATTGATAATGCATTCTGTTTGCACAGAAAAACTAATTGACCGTGACGGAATGAGAACAATATTGTGCACCCCCTCTTTTATGAAATCGTCACACCTTCAATATGACGAGATACAGCAATATATTGATCATTGATTGAAAAAGTGAAATGATATAGGCTCAGCTTAGTCCGGTACCTGGTGAATTTTTTCAAGAAAGAAATAAGTCTCAGGGTGCAGTAGCGCGAATAGTAAGTGTTTGGTTATGTTCAAAATGTACCATGACAGCTGTGACAGTATTAGCATTTCGTAAATGTCATCGAAAATGGGTGCACTCGAATGAGTGCGTTTAAATGAGGCGTTCATTACATTCGAAAAACATTTTTTTAAAGTGGCAAGAAGAAATTTATTTAATCAGCGAAAATGGAAAACGAACTGAGTGAAAGACTTTTCGTACGAAATTAAAAAATGTTTTTTATTGGAACCAAATTTTTTTTATTTATTCATTTTTGTTCTTAGAAATTGTTTACAGTAGTTATTCAAGTCCTAAATATTTGGACAATTTAGCACAATTTTTTACTTGCTTGAAATTTTCCTCAAAATGTTTCCGGTATGCATTGATGAAATGTTTTTTGATTGCTGGTTTATAAGTTACGTAGTCGTAAACATACTCTCTGGAGCTTTGGTATATTTCGTCAGTTTTGTTATACGCAACTTGATGGGCCGCTTCGATGGAAATAGTCACTTTTTCACCAGATTTGGATTTCAGGTAGCAAAAATCGGTCGATACCGACTCTACAGTCACACCAGGGTCGCCTGAGGAGTCCCATACCCACTCGTCTTCAGCTTCCAATTTTTGCCGAAGGTGCATTATAAATGAACCAAAATTAGGTGCAGTGAACGAGACATGTGTTGTAGTAGATCCATCGGCGTTGCAAATTCGTATCATTGGTTGCAACGAAACAGGATCAATACCGATTGTCAGATATTCGGTAAACTCTGTTCCAATTTTCACTTTTTTCTCTCGTAATAAACCACGCTCATGGTACAAATTTTCAAACTTTCAGCCATTCCGGTCTGTCTTTGTTAGAGTAAAATCCTAAACACAACTGAATCAACGGAGAGAGAAAACAAGAGTTTTATACCATTTTCTCGTCACATCCCTCTTCATTTGAAATAAAACATTTTTTTTTTTTTTTATAAAACCACACACACACAATATTTATTTTATATTTTATTTTTCAAATACAAAAATTCTTAAAAATTTTTCTTAAAAATATCTGGTGCGAACAAAACTCATCATTTTTTTCTTCAAATTTTTTCTCTTAAGTTCTAAATTTTGTTTCTTAAATGCCAGAAATTTTCTTACTTCGCTATTTCGCATTATGTAATTGTAATTCTTTTGAATAAATATATCGTTTAAATGTAATTTCTGTGAAAATTTTTGACAAATGTTTGTAAGGTTCCTTTACTTGACATGTGAAGGATAAAACACGCAGCATACATTCCACAAACTTTTGACGACAATTGTTGAACCTGAAGGTCGTTATATTTAAAGCTTTCGCAATTATTTTTTACAAAGTCGCGTATGTAATAGCTTTTTGGTGGGAAACCGTAGCTATCAAAGTAGTTGCATGTAATTTTCCTCTTGTCGTTTTAATGTATAGTCCTGTCCAGTGGTGCCAGCTCAGATGAGTGAGATAAATTCACCACGAAACCGTACTCGAATTTTTATCAATTTTCATCTCCGCCAGTTGATCGATTGCACACACAATCGTTTTGCAATTCCGGTTGGTGTTGGTGAGATCCAAAAAAATTTTGCAATTCCGATGTGTTCATTTTTAACAACTGTAGTCGGTTACAATGTTTCTATACTGGTCAATTTCAATTAAACCGTCAAATTCAGCAAAAACTATTGCAGTAATTGATTGAGCAAGAGGGCGGCAAAACGAACGTCTATACGCAACGAACCCGTTTTCGGTAATGAGACGTGAGTCGCTGACGAGCACAAATCGGGTGTAAAATCGACAGCAAGTAGAGCGTATCCGTTCGGGTAATCAACGCGGCTTATGTTGTTTCCGATATCTGAGTGGTTAATGTTACTTCCCTCGAATAGTGAGTGTATGCTCGAATGTATTGATTCGTTGCAAAGTCGCAGTTAAATGCTTTGTGGGCACAGCCACGGAATCGAGGTAGAATCCGACTGAAATGTAGTTAAAGGAAGTGAAGTTGAATGGATTTGTTGTTAAGGAACCGTTAAATGCTTCGTGCTGACGAATCCAAGAACGCATCGTTCGGAAGCGTCCCGAGGAAGATATTGTCCAACGTCTTTGACTGCGTATTTTGAGGTATAGTCATTGTACGAATATCAACACGATTTATGGGTACTTTGCGGTAGCAGTGTTCAAAACCTTATGGTGTGCAAGTAGAGTTCCCGGTGCAATTTTTACTTTGCGTACAAACAAAAACTGCATCTTTTAATTCAAATAATCCACTGAATGGCTGTTCCATTATGTGAAAGAGCTGATTGGCTCTATTCATCTTGATCGTCATTTCGACACCATTAATCAAATATTTGTCGACGTTGAATAAATCGCAGTGAAGAGGCCCATATAATTCGACATCCTGGTTATGTCTAGTCAGTTCCCGTCGAGCGGTAAAACCAACATTACATTGCTGCAATGTCCATATTATTTGCAGTATCGTCTGCCACACTCCGGAAGAAGATTGTTTTTTTACTTTCAGAGCTGCAATACGGACAATTTTTATAAAACTACAAAAATCGAAAATGAACAAGTGTACTACCTATAATTCAAAAGGTTTCAATATAAGCACGATACGGGTAGCAATTGCTGGGTGAGTAATGCATTTTTGATTCAAATATACGTCCACTTGCGAAAACATGGAATGCAACCAGTTGTTGACAGACCAACCGTACCGGGTATCGGTGCTGGTTGCCCTGGCACTGCTGCGGACCATAGTTGTTAGTCTCACCTTTACATAAATGTAAACTCTGCCAGATCCAATATTCATCGTTACTGTGCCGCTAACTACAAATTCTACAGACCCTCATTTGAAATCGAAGTTACCGGTCTATAGCTATGAAGACACCGCTTCTACGGTGGTTTGAATGGAATTTACTGAAAATGTCCAGCTCCGATTGACGTTTAAAGCGTCGCACGATTGATAAAAGCCATGATATTTTAAAAGTTGAATATATCCGTATTTATCTTTGATTTTGTCGACTTCTTTTTCCTTTTAGTAACTTTTCCCGATTTCACTTTATTATTATTAGTTTAACTTTTCTGTTCCTTTTAACCTTCACTTTACAAGGTTTAACACCCAACTGACGTTTTTTATAGAGCGTTCGACTTTAATCCATCACCGTACATCAGCTTTCTCTTAAGTTTCAACTGTCTCTCTCACTCTTTATGCAGTGCAGTACTTGGATTAACGTTATTCCGCACATCGTTTAGAAAGTTGTTACCATTTTTTAAAACTTCCCTGCCTACAACAGCTCCACCTCTTTTCAAAACAGGTAACACTGTTTTGAACAAGCCACCTAAAAAAGATCCAATACCATAGCCTCGTTGATAAATAGGTCCCGAATAAAATCTCCAAATCCAGAGCCGCCTGCTCCATATAGTAGCGAACGAGTAGATCCTGGTCCATTTTTCCACACTTATTTCTCTTTTAAAGTGAAGTTTAACCGCTCAACGTTCCTACTGGAATGCAATAGTTTGCCTGCGACGTCCCTTATATCGATTCTGATTGTTTGGAATTGCTTCGTTTGGATCGGAATATACTGAAGTTGAGCAAATTCAACGCTGCATGGTTTGAAAAAAGCGCCACTGACCCATCTGATGTATTTACAGTCTCAATACTTTGACCATGAATCTCCAATTATTTGCGGCTCTATGATGTCACAATAAATGAGCATTATGCTGGGATGCACTTTCCAAATTTGTTGGATGTGTGCCATAAGTCCCATCTTAACTTCTTCACCGGGTCGTATCCAATTTAGTGCTAAACGACCATGAAATTTTAACGCGGCAATCAACAAATCGGCCTATTTTAGGCGCATATCCTCCCTTCATGGAAACACGCTTTGTTTTATCGTCAATTTGCAAAAAGTCGCCAAGTTTGTTTCTTTCCGAATGGCATCGTTTATAGCCTGAATTATCTCTCTGACATCACCATAGAACCGGGCGTGATTTGCAATGTTATCCATTTTTTTCAGGAGTTTCCTTCCCTTTCGATTGAATGAATTTTTCCCGTGACGGTATGCGTTTGTATTTTAAATTTATTTTCTCCAGTCTGCACCGTAAAAAAAGCGTACGGATACTGGATTTCAGCAAGTCCAACTTCCCAATCGCCGACCAAAATTCATATTTCGGGAATAAGAAACGGTAAATAGCTAGTTTTATTGTCCGGATAAATAGACATAGAGCTGTTTGACATCAGTGTCATGTAAAAAGTCACTCATATTGGCAAAATTGCTGAAAATTGACCCAACAGTTGAATTTACTAGGATACCCTCGAAATTTCACGAAATACTGAACGTTTTGCCGCGTCGCCGCTGTTTTATAATCTTTTCGATAGCTTGTGCAGCGCCCTCATTACGAATTACTTTTGAAGCTCTGCTTCGTAAAATGTTCCGGTAATTTCCTCTCCAGCCAAATCTTCGATGTAGTAGACAACCGGTGTTCTAAGGCTATCGACTTTATCTTGAACAGCTCTTCGGTGAAGTTCGGCGTAAACCCTTTACCAAACACGTTTTTCTCTTTGGTTATTCGAACATAATCGCCGATTTTATATTTGGGTGCTGACCGTCTTTCCCGTTTTTTAACATTTCCCATTTGGGATTTTCTAATATTTCTATACACTTGTAAAATATTTTTGTCGGTTAACTTCAAGCGGAGCCATTTTAATGCTTCTGTGATACCCATTATTGTATGAATGCACAATTCACTCAGAACGTCAATATATCGAAAAGTGTTTGCATAAGTGAAATATTTATACATTTTTCCTTTCAATTACGCAATGATCGTTCGCTATGCTTGCCTTCGGTCTGGGTTATTTGTTACGTTGAATTTAATGTTGTTCAATTTCATAAATCTCGAAATTTCTTGGAATCGAATTCTCCACCTTGTCCGTTTGTAAACGTTCACATCTGATATCTGAACGCCGAAAAATGTTTTTGAATGCTGCAATTACAGCCTCCGGTCGTTTTTCTTTTTTAGCGGTTCCACAAACATAAACTTGCTGAACAATCAATCACCACAAGTAGATATTTTACACCGTCGTTGTATTTGGAATACTCTCAGAAATATGCCAAGTCTGCTTCATACAATTCACCAATATTACTTACAATGTAACAGTTTCGTTGAAAACGAACTCGTTTCGGCTTGTGTCTGGTGTAAGTATCTTGGGCGAGTAACCATTCGGTGACAGTTTTCTTGGGGATTTTCTTACCCGCAGCTTTCCACAATTTGTCAACGGTAGAAAAAGACGCATGATGTTTAGGGTCATAGTATATTTTTCCCAACCTTTTTACATTTGTTTTATTCATTTCTTTCTTCTACTTCTTGTTTTTTTAACCCAATTCTCAAAATAGTCAAATTCACCCCAACGTTTCAACGTTCTATTTTTACGTAAAATATCCTGTTTTGGTGTGGTTCGGGGTAAATTACTTTTAAATCTTTTGGGTCTTGATGACGGAGATGAAGAAGGTCTTTTTTTGGTTGTTGAAAAATCTTCTTCTGTTTCGGAGCGAATTACTGGTTGTCTCGGCGGAGTTGAAAGTTGAACTGGGCCTCGTGGATATCCGCCAACAGCACCCAACTCTGAATCGGGTAGTGACTGCATATCGACATCAACATATTCGGTGCCAGCTTCCGACAGCATGTCAATGTTGTCGTCGTTGTTATCGCCGATGTTGTAGTCAGCTCGTTGCACAGGCTGGGGTAAACGTCCTCTAGCGTCATCATTTGTCGTTCTCCGCTCAACTTTCGGCTCCCTGTCCCGATGGATAAACAGAAATCGTTGGAGTTCCTGCGAGTATAATTTAAGTTTAGATGCAGGATCCAAATCTTTTCGCTCTAAAATCTGATCCAATTCGTTGTTCAGCCGCGAAACTGTAGTTGTACTCGGCCCGAAATGAGTTCTATTAAACTGTGCAGAATTCGCCAGCGACTTGATGGCCTGTGTCAATGGGTCAATGTTTTTGCTCAAATTCTGGGATTCCGGGGTGACAGCTCCATGACTGCTCGCGTCAACTAGAATCATTTTCCGTGCATGTTTCATTTTTTAGCCAAAAACTGTGCTACACCTGCTGCTACAATCGGTTGCAAAAGTGATGGTAAAAATGATCCACCAGATTGGCAAATTATTTTCTTTTTGGTTTTTAAACCACCTTTCGCTTTCAAGACCTTGCGCAAAATACTTTTAAACTTGATTAAACTTTTCTTTTCACTGTCTGTTAAATGAATATTTCCGTTCAGTGTGTTGTAAATGCACTCATCAATCGTCTTTATCAGATCCAAACCGCAATTTGAAATTATGCTTTTTCTTAGCTTCGGCTTGGACGACTGGACGATTTGCAGAAGCGGAAGATGTTTCTTCACTGATGCCATTCTCGAGAATGAGAGAATGATCCAATGACGGAGGCTTTTATAGGTGAAAGGTTTTGGGTACATAAACAACGTTCGTTGGATTATCATCGGGGAATATGTTTGTCCGGTATCGTAAATGATCGGGTGTCCCTTGTGTCAAGTCCATGACGAGGTATCCGTATGGCACGCTGGTAGCATCTTCAAATATCTCACTGATATATTTTGTATTTCCTGGGCTAATTTGGCGCGCCAATGATGAAATTTGCCCTCTATCTCGGGGTGACTTGAACGCTACGATGTAATGACAATTTAATGAAATATCGCGCATCCCCTTTCCTTTGTGAAAAATATTTTGGGCAATGAATATAGTTGAAAGCCCCATATGATGACTATGACGCGTAAAAATTTCAACTACACGTTCATCTCCAGCCGCTTGAGCCATCATATCATCTAGGACGATAACCCGGGGTTTCTTGTCCGAAAACATTTCTACGTCGGGAATGCAATCCATAAATTTCACAGGCGTTCTACACTGAGACAGGTCTGGATAACTCGCCTCTGGCGCGCAATATATGATTTCAAAAAAATCTGTATCTGTGACGACGTCTAGATATTTTAAAAACGCGTTGTAAGGGTTACTCTTTCCGCAAGACGTTG
>NW_023503396.1:0-22854 GCF_014529535.1 Bradysia coprophila
ATCATGGTTCTGTGTACAACACATTGACTTTTTGTGTACAAAATGTCATGTTTTGTGTACAGAACGTAATTTTTGTGTACAAAAAGGAAATAAACCTGCATTTTCTATCAAAATGACCAACTTTCAAAACGATGTATCTCCGGCAATTTTAAAGTTACATAGTTCGAGTGATAGCTCGTTTTGCTCGTATTTGAAGCCGCGAATAAGATAGAATAGGATTGTGGTGGTACATGCCAAAGGAAAGAAACTTAAATTCTCGCCTATATATAGTTGCCGCGTCTCAAAAAAATTTCTTCGTTCTTTTTTTGGAAGTTAGGACTGCGTCAAGTCCTCCGCTATCGCTCCGGACATGATGAATAGTTAAATTAAATTAAAAATTCTAAGTTTCATTGAAATTTTTGGTAATTACACGTGGTGTTCACGCCGTAAAGCTGTAATCGCACTTACGTTTGTAAAAAGTGGAATGAGTTTGCATGTTTGATCGTAAACGGAGAGGGTGTTGAGGAATTTCGCGCCATGTCATTCACAATAACCCACGAAGTGACATCTTCCTTATACAAAATGTGTCATTTTGTCAATTATTTATTGTGAATGACGCGGCGCGAAAGTCTAGCAGCCAGGGACATTATCGCACTGGATGTCAGATTGCTAATTCGAGGCGAGGCCAAGGTTAAAAAAAACATCATGTGCGAACTGTAAAAGGTATTTTATGTTCGAGGAATGGTAAATTCGAGGCGAAGCCGAATAAAACGGAATTAAATCGGCAACTAAATGTCCTTGATTGATCGAGCAATTTATGAATGCTCTTAAGAATGAAGTTTCCTCCAAACTTTCCAATATTTACTCAAATTCTTTGATTTCTATTAGTTTATAATATTTACAAGAATTTTTCCAGAATTTTCCCTAACAATATGCGTTGAGTATGTTCTCCGAAGAGTACACAACAAAGACAAAAAACTAATAAAAGAACTACTGTGTTCGGTATTGCAAGTCTTGCAAGAATTTCGAAGTTACGTATCTAAGTAAGTAACTACAATTGTTGAGTAGCAACAAATGAAGTACAAGATCTTAAATAATTTGTCCATGAAATGATATGCGAGACGTTTGTTTCTCACAAAATCAAACTGTTTGAAGTCATCATATCATCAGTGCAATGCCTGAATTTTCTGTTTTACAGGAGAGTCAAATATGTCAGTCGTTTTGAGCTCATTGCAGACAGACACTCTACGTTAAGAGAAATGGAGTTTTGTAGTTAAAATAACATAATGTTTCAATGTCTTTTGATCAAGGGACCTGACCTACCCATAAGATGGAACCTAGTTCAAGCTGTAGTGTCATACTATCGCGCTAACTTAGATCGCAAATATTTTCAAATATCCTGAGCACACCAGAAGAAAAATTTGCTGTTCTGATGGGTTCAATTATACAGATCCCGATATTAGATCAAATTGTTTATTGTTTGAGGTCCCTTTTGCGGTATACAATCACCCCTTCGAATTTATTATTTTATTTATTAAAAATATATCATTTCATTCGAATCATTCGGATTATCAACATACAAAGAAGAGAAACCCTTGAGCGGTTTTTTTGCCCGTATTTGGTTATCAAAAAGTTTAATTCTAAATAAGCAAAAAATACGCTTGAACTACTTTAAATTGATTTCATTTAAATGTTATCGTCATGAGGGGATCGCCAAGTGTTATATATAATACAGTCAGGATTTCCTATATGTATACAATGATGATGGGTGACAGGACTTAAATCCTTACGCAATTTAAACCTATTTAACATACACCTATGGATACACTCAATAAAAGTGTGTATTGTGTACAATTATAGCAGGGGAAAAAATTAGTTGACTCAAATCTTCATGAGATTTTGGTCAGTTGCTTAACGGATGATGCAGCTGTTGGATTTATACTAATTTTTAAAGATTATATTAGTCACACTATACTTGCCAATTCATAAATCATACCAATGCACTCCAAGAACAGTCACAAGAACTGATTTTTTTAACGGCCTCCTAAAAAGCTGTCACTTTGTTTTGGTTTTGTAAAATGGTGAATGTTGAAACTCCGATAATTATGTCGATCGCAGTTTGCGGTTTAAAGGAAACCGATCGATGACTCTTAGAAAAAGCGACAGAACAAATAAGAAAGTGAAACGGGCAACACGCCCAAAATAAGTGTTTCTTCTCAACGAAAAAACCCTAAAGCCTAAAGGCCACAAAGTAAAAGCTAGCTGGTAGCTGAAGAATCAACAGTGAGACAAATTGATGTGAGTTCCGAAAAACTCTGAAAAGTTCAGATTTTTTGTCGGAACTTTTCAGAATAGATCATTGTCAATGTCGTTTGAGATGTCAAATGAACTGTCATTTTCACAAAGCTAACCACAATGTTACAAAAATTTATATGGATCTGTCATGGTTTGAGGTTAGCTTTGTGAAATTGACAACTCATTTGACACTATTTTGAGAGAAGAAACCGTTATTTGACTATGATCTATTAGAATGAGAAACGGTTATTCACAAGGCTGTATACTTTGGGGAGGTCACGCAGATGCAGATACGCGGGTTACACACCACGTTTCATACAAAAAATTCACCACGCCATACAAATTCAATTTTGGTGAATTTGTTTGTATGAAACGTGGTGTGTAACCCGCGTATCTAACAAAATGGCGATCTGCGTGACGTCCCCAAAGTATACAGCCTTGGTTATTCAGACCACACACGGAGGAAAAATTATCTGTTCACCTTGTGGAGAAAATATGAAATTCCAACTCGAGCAAATTGTGTCACAATTATTGTGGAGACTTCGCTTTTGTAGGACTTTTCTATTTGCTCCCCTTGGAACTATTGTTGTCTTGTGGTTTCTTCTCTCGATAACTGTTTTCTAACTTATGCAGAATAGCAGACCCACTTAAACAGATATGTTTCACTAAATTTTCATTTTCAAAAAACGTACGTGAAGTAGATGAACGAGCTTAAATGCGATCTCAATTTAGGCCATGGTTTCGAGGGTTTTACGTAACTTTTATCGGTATTTTTTCGTTCACTGACATAACGTTACGAAAACCTGTCAAATATAACGTTACCATCAGAACCAAAGTTACGGTCCATAACAGTACCGAGGAGGTTGAACAACACCAGTAATAAATGACTTGTAAATTTATGTGAAAATTATGGTAAATTCAGCATACTCCAGCGATTTTTAGAAATAGAGTTGTAACGTTACACAAAAGACAAAAAATTCCAAACAATAACGTTACAACTTGGAACATTTTGTACAAAGTTATAACGTTAACGATGCCTGAATAAAACAAATCTTCATTCCTTTCATGGTTACATATAAATTGTAATGTATACTGTACCATAACATCTAACACAGAGCCGATAGATTAGACTGGGCACATAATGAAAAACCATTTTCCAAAGAGAAAATTTATTTACTACGGGAAAACTGTCACAGCCCGGATTGGTCGATTTAAATCCTTATGCACCGCCCACAAAATGATTTTCTCACAATTTTCATCTTCACCCCTAGCAAATATAACTTCTCCATACAACGAGAGACGCGAGCTATATATGCGTGCAAGTTTGCAACACGTAAACGACAAAATGTGATAGGAAATCGGATATAACAACAACCCTCCTCTCTCCTGCTAAAACATGTATGCTTTATACACACATCAGTGTATTTAATGAGTTTATCGCGGGGATTTCAACAAACATACTTAAAAATCACTTTAGTGTTAATCGAACAATAACTGCGTATGGTCAACTAATAGGGCGCACGTTTTCGGTATCAAATTGTGTTGTTTTGAGTGAAAATTTTCCGGATATTTTAATTTTCAAGGAAACGTCGTCGTCGGCCGTACATTGTGTATATTGTGTATCAGGGTGGTGACTTTTTTTCCGGCTACACAAGTAGTTGTTTATTAGATTGCTTACACACACACTTTCCGTTTAAACGGCTAAAAGTGTTTTATCGGAAAAGGAAACACGCCGCTCGACGAATTGATAAATACAACCAATTTGTGGGTTCAAGTGTTGTGATTTTGTATTTGCATAGGGACACGTGTGCGCGGTGTGCTCTTTTTTTCTGGTGGATAGTTAAACAAATGTTACGATTTGTTGGATGTGTTTTAAGTGGATTACAGTGGTTTTGTTCAAACAGAAATGATAATAATCATGTAATATTGGTATAGGGAACCAGTGAGTGTTAACAGTCAATTAATTTCCAGATAATTATTTTTTGGTCGTCTCGTTATCTTATCGGCTCGAAACTATACACACGACGGGGACGAGAAAAAGAAAAATTCGATTTTCGTTTCTGTCTGATGGAAAATCAATAGGAAAATGTGAATGGAAACACGTGCATCTAATTATAAAGTGGAAACATGAACGACTTATCGTTCTAACATACACTTAATTACATACATGATTTAAAAATCGAATCGACCGATATTGCCGTGTGTCTATACCGTCGAATACGCATAGTATATTGTGTCCAACGTTCAATATTTTATTGTTTCCCTTTAAAAATTAAATATTTTCCACTATTTAACAAGAGTAACGGAACGAAAAGGAGGTCCCGTACCATGTAATTACACGAATCAAATTCATAAAGCAGGAAAATTCTAGTCATATCCTCCGGTTGTGTCCGTTGTGTGATAATAAAATATTCAAAATTAAAGTGGCGCAGTGAATAGTTACAGTTTTTCGAATTAATAAAGAAACGGAGTAAGGTCGGCAGAACAAACAAAAAAATGTTTTCCATGGATGCGTTCGACTTTGAAGCGGTCATGTCCAAGCATTTGTTTGATGGCAATCAAATTCATGCGTCCGGATCTACGTCCAGCGGCTCGGATTTCTTTATGTGCGATGATTATTCGTCGGATAGCGATGTTTACAGTGGATTTAACAGCGACCAGGAGAATAACGAGGAAAAAATGTAGGTTTTATTGTCGAAGGATTTTCGTAGACTCTTCTGGATTTTTTCAGCAATGCTCGACCCAAATGTAGAACTTGTTTACAGTCCCGATCGCTGGCAAGACATTTCTACGCGGTCAATTTTTTTGACCGATAATATCGTTTTTTTTTAAATAGTCCTGGATCCGCTGGACGATATTATCATTTTCTGTACGATTTTATCGTTTTTTTGGACGATATTATTGAATTTGCGAAGTCCCGATCGGAGTCGATTTTCGAGGACCAGTGGTTATTTCCAATAAGAGCGAAAGATCGCACTAGTTGGAATTTCCTTTTACTAACGTGGGTGAACATATATTTTTCACAACAAAGGCGGGAAAACAATAATTTTATCAATGAAAGTGTAAAACAGGTATGGTCTATTGTCCGCCCGGAGGACATACAAATTTGATTTTCGTACTTAAACGCACTCATTTTCATATTATTTTGACATATAATGTCAGTGCGTTTAAGACGAATTCGCCGATCGACCATTCCTGTTCTAGACTTTCATTGAATTTTATCCCCTCCGCTGACACTTCTAGAGTCTTTCTTGTGAACGACCTCGTGAATAAAGTAGGAAATTCTGTGGCCACAAACAACACCCTCGAATTTCCTCCGGTGAACAATAGGATTTTTACATTTTACTTAGATACGCCTCGGATCAACAAAATTCACACGAAAACCATCTCGCCATTATCTCTGTTGTCATTTACGACATTTATCTACATGCAAATGGTGAAAGGGATAACCAGCTGGAGGGATTACTTGCTTGTAGTAATTTCGCAATTAGTCCAAAAATCTTAAGTTCTTTTCATTTGTTCCAAATTTTTTCCAGAAAAATGGAAAACTGTTTTTCCAGTCGGAAAAGCCTTTTCCGAACATCTCCGAAAATACAATATTTTTTTGAAAAATTTCTTCTGTTCTGGAAAGTATGGCTCATTACCGATATTTCATGGAAAAACTTCGTTTTTGGTAGAGTCGGTATGAGGTTTTACCCCAAAAGTGTCCCGGAAAATTTATCAGCCATTTTCCCCGACCATTTCCAATAGATTACTCATGAATGGGGTGTCATTCGGAAGCTACATTTAGGTACTTCTGATTTCACCCAGCCGTCATTCCTATCCTAAAACTATAGAGCTGCAGGGAGTTCAAACGATTTTTCTGTGTCACTGCTAAGTTTTTCTTATGAATTGACCTGCTGTTAACTTCAATGAAAGTCTAGAACAGGTATGGTCGATCGGCGAATTCGTTTTAAACGCACTCACATTTTATGTCAAAATAATATGAAAATGAGTGTGTTGAAGTACGAAAATCAAATTTTTATGTCCTCCGGGCGGACAATAGACCATACCTGTTTTACACTTTCATTGGTTAACTTAACCATCGGCAGAATTCAGAAGAGATCCGGAAAGTCGTCTGAATTCCCTGCAGTTCTATAGATGTGGGATAGGGAAGACAGTGGACCGTGAAGACGTCACTTAATTTTAGGAACTGATTTCTGGTGACTTCAAACTTGTTTAAATCTCAAATTTAAGCCGAAAAAATTGTCAAAAACACTAGAAATGTCTAGTGTCTAGAACCAAGAAGTAGTAGGAACATCAGGATTCGACATTTTTTTTGGTGAGCCATTAACAGTCAGAGAAATAATTTTGATCGGAAACGGGACTAATAAAATAGGTTTGTCACACGAAAAAGCTTTCGTAAAAGTAAATTGCAATTTACTTTCCATGATGCTCCAACAGAAATGAAGGGGAGAGGAAGTAGTGATGAAATGTCTGTTCAAGAAACACTAGAACTAGTATCCCAAATTATTGCTAACGCTAGAATACAGAGTAAACATGAATTTTTCCCTCAGATTTTTGTGGTTGCTTTTTTGTGGAGTAAAGACACAGTCGTGCAGTAATCTTTCAAAGTCTATAACATGACCCAAGTCGACCAATTTCTTATGATAGAGTAGGATAATTTCGCATTATTTTACTCAGTCCTAACACATGATTTTCAGAGAAAGTAGAAAATTTTCGTTGTTACTGTCAACACACAACACATTGAGTCTTTTTTTTAACAGAACCGATATCTCTTCCAGAATACCCAAATCACGCCGTAACAAAGGTATCAACCATCAAGCGCAACAACGACAAGCCGCAAATTTACGTGAACGACGTCGAATGCAGAGCATAAATGAAGCATTTGAGGGTCTTCGGTCGCACATCCCAACACTTCCATATGAAAAGAAACTGAGCAAAGTCGATACGCTAAAGTTGGCAATAAGTTACATAAGTTTTCTCGGTGAAATGGTCAAAAAGGACAAAAATGGAAACGACACCGGCCTTACAGGATTACAGAAACACTACAAAAAGGAACCGCCGAAAAAGTTTATTGTAAAGGGCAGAGGTGAGTGATAATTTTGTGTCTTTTATTGTTTTATTGGGTTTGGTTTGGTGAGCATATGCTTCACATACTCATCCAAGCCAATACTCTTTCTAGCAACCAAAGTCTCAGCTCTCTGTGTCAAATTCACACCTTATTTCTTTGTATTCTACAAACACTATTCTACATTTTGACTGACTACGCTGTAATCGACATATAAATTCCAAAGGCTACTTGATTCGTTCACCACCTTAATAAAAGTAGTTTGTTTTCTGGAGAGAGTATTGTCCAAGCACTTGTTTAAGTGTTTTTTGGGGTAATTCTCGCTCTCTCTTCCACACACACTATCTCTTTGATTCTTCTTGAACCTTTCAACCCCAGTATGCGTGTTGATTCGTAATACGAATTTCGTATACCTCGAGAATTGTTTTTACTTATTATGTATGTTGCTTCGCTTTCGGCTCCAACAACACCATGTGATGTAAATACCTATTTCGCTCCACCCTGGGAGTTGCGGGAATCGTTAATAATTTTTACAGTGGCTCATCATTACATCATGCCAATCACATTTTGTCAAATTTGCATTTTTCGCTAGATGTGATTGGCACATTTTCCCCCGCTATAGCTCCGAAAGTCACATCTAGGTCACATCTGGGCACATTTGGGTATATACTTTCCAAATGTGAAGTCCGTTTTAACGTAGGTGCTAATCTAACGGTGAATGTGCTGTCCAAACTTTCACATTTCACATTTTTTGACATTTCCACATTTGATTGGTAATTTTGTTGTGGCACTCATAAATAGTATTTCTATCCAAGAAATGTGACAAATGTGCCATATCTAGGCTGGTGACAGTCAAAAGTGGTCAAAAAATGACCGAAAAGTGTTTTTTTCTGTTTTTTTATGCTAATTTAGCTGTAATTGTATTTCTGATTGTTTTCTTGCGATGGAAATAGGGTAAATAGTGTCACTCTCAAGCTTTATGTAACCGATGTAAAGAAAGTTTGACGTAATATATCTTCGAAAAAGAGCCAAACATTAAATTTCTTTGGTCTGGTCTTTTTTTTAAATGCTAACTTAACACTTTCACATTGTCGGCTTTATTGTCCATTTACTTAACAGAACAATCTTCGTAAGTTCAACTTTTATCTGTTTTAAATGTGGGAATAAACCAATTGTAATTATGAGCCGTGATGAGCCACTGTAAAAATTATTAATGATTCCCGCAATTCCCTGTATTGTAGAGCAACTGCAACAGCAGAAGTATTTCGTGTTTTCATTTTTGGAATATCTTCGTACACTTTTTTTTTACAATCATCACAAACCACAAGACCCCTTTAAAACGAATTGTTTTCGTGTTTTTAAACTAAATGTTCATTCATCCAACCGTGTATGTATCTAATGCATTAATTGAGGTTATACAAAACAACACAATGCAGTGAAAACACCGAATGAGGGGAGAGGGATGAGATGATATATAAATTAAACCATTAAAACCATCTAATAATTCAAAATTTAAATGAAAATGGAAACGAATCGAAATTGAATTCATCATTTTTATGATGCAGAAAATATTTTCTACGGTGCGTACGTATAGTAGTTGCATTCATTGATTCTGACGGGGTAGAGAGATAAAATCAAGCGTGACCGGAACTAAACTACTTCCCCGCACACACATAATATCGAAACGTTGAATGACACCAAAAATTGCAATTCGTTATGGACAGCCGGTAGACGATATTTAAATACAAATTTTTACTTTGGAACCGGCAAATGTATCGAAACAAAATCATTAAATCGGTTTTTGCATTATTGTGGAAAGTTCCTTCTAGTATTTGATACAGAATCTATTACTTCAATATTACTTATAACTGTCTACATTGTCGAATTTTGAATGTAAACAGCCACATCCCGGCGGGATAATTCGGCACCAAAACACGAAGCTGACACACCTGGATGAAGTAAAAGATTTGAAATCAATCTCTTCAAAATTCTTATATTAAATGAAGTAATAGACCCGATTCTAAAAGTGCTGATATGCATGCTGTCTGTGAAAAGTTAACGTGGCACAGGGAGAATTTTGTATAGAAATAGGCGATACGGGCTAAGGGTTTTTCGCATCAGATTTTAACGATAAGGAGTGCTTTCAATGATATTGTCGCTGTACATCGAGTTAACATAACATATCTGTTGACAATACTACCAAGATGAATTCCGATTTAAAATGATTTATAATTCATCTCTTATTCAGGCTTCATACTACTTTAAACTTGATCTCTCCTCAACTCATCCGTACTATTTCAACTATAAGTTGAAACTATCGGTCAATATTGAAATGTGTGTGATCAAATTCGTGTAATGACCTAACACAACTAAACTAAAAAACAAGAAAGGATTAGCTGATGACTTACCGTGGAGGTATGCCATCGAGACGTTGAGGAAACTACTGTTAAGAAAATTATTAAAATTGGGAAAAATACTTCCCGAAAGAATTGAATTCAAACGGAAGTAAGCCGAATCATCTGCCACTTTGTGACACAATTTTTTTTTGTAAAATTTTCTTTCTATATTTCGTTGATAAGACTTTTGTGTTTAGGCGCAGAAGGCGTCACCCTCATCAATATCAGTTATTTTGTAGTTAAGATAAAGGACTTGCGTCACTTTCACCCTTTCAGGGGTTTTCACTGATTTGACATTACCTCCACCATATATTTGCCTTCTCAATTCCCAACTAATTCCTATAGGAAAAGGATCGTTCCACTTACTCTCAAATATTCGCCGACGCAGAAATCGCTAGTGAGATTTGAGCTTCAAACTAATGAAATATTAAAATTGAAATATGAGGACTGAGGACAGAGTTTTACCTATAGTTCAATTTCGCCTCGACCAAGGTAGATATAGTGTGGAGGTAATGCCATATATAACCGTATCAGATGTGCGGTGGCACAAAAGTTCGATACAAACGCCATCTCATCAAAAAATGGAATAAAAAGTCGGGCCATGTGTTGTATGATAGCAAGTAAATCATGGTCAATCATAGTGCTAGGTCGCGCGTCTCCACACTTCCACACTATATCTACCTAGGCCTCGACATACACTCAAATATCAATAATTGAAATAATTGACTCCGTAAGTGCGGTCGAAATTCAAAATGGAAAGTGCGGACGTCTTTCTAACGTAGCGTCATTTTCATACAATGAAGCGTTGAATTGTATTTTTCGGTTCACTTTTTTATCAAATCGTTCACTTAAAATTCACATTTTTAGCACACTTACGGCGTGAATAGATTAAGGTTTTCAGTGCGTATAATGCAGCAATGCACGTGTGCCAACTTCTAAAAATGAAAAATGAAAACCCACCGCTGATCGCTGGCGACTCGCTTGACGAATTTCTGTATTTTACTCCAATTTTGAAAACGAAATCGTTAAACAAAATCGTCAAAATAATCATTTTGAACAGAGGTGCAAACGCTATTTTTTCTGCTGAGATATATTCAGACAAACAGTTTAGCACTAAAGGGATAAATGCGAGATTATCGTTCTTTGCAGTTATAAGAAAATTGCATACAAATTCTCTCACATTCTCTCCCATAGGAGCCAACTGTCATTCACATGTTCCTTCTATCTCGCCACAGGCGTACCAACTTATCATTTCTCTGCAAACGACTGAATTTACCGATTATTTAAGGGCAACATTTTTCAAATTGTCAACTCTGCTGATGAATGGAAGAATATATGGTGTCTCTCTCGGGAAGATTTTTCAATAATAAAAAAAACGTTGCGTTGAACTCTGGTTTTATTTAAACGCAAACACATATGTGTAGCTTCAGAAACGGTAAATCGGTGCAGTAATTACTGCACATTGGACTAACGATAATTTATATGGATTTATTTATATGATGCGTTCTTCTTACTGTGCTTTATTTTTGTAAAGCGAAGGTTAATCGTAATTGTTTAACGATGTTGATCTGTGTACAAAAATTCTTTTTTCGTGTTATCTCAGGTATTACTTTGCCTGAATACAGATATACTGGTGGTTACTGCGAATTTTTGTTTTTTATTGCCAAAATATAACATCATGTGCCTGCATTTCGTAGAAATGCGTGTCAAAGAAATTGTTATTTTCGCCTTGTATTTACGTTAAATATTCAAATTTATTTTTAAGCTATCACTTCAGCACGCGCTACAATGTTTATCTGTTTAGAAAGAAGGTTTGTGAAGGCCACGATTTTGTTTCGTCAATGGAAAACGTTTTTCGTGGTGGTATTATGCGGATGATATTAAATCAAGTCCAACATTTTATTGCTTGGAAGGATCTTTCTTTTTTTAGCTGATTTCGGTGAATAACTTCTAAGGACCATTGTGACAAACTCATTCGAAAATATTCTCCCAGTGGCTACCAATATCACCCAGACGTTAGGGGATTTACTTCTTTTAACCTATTTCAACAAAAAATCTGTTACTTCATTAGTTCTGTCATAAATGATATAAAAGACCGTCATGCCCGCACGTTAGTAAGCGGGTGTGACGCAAGTCCACTACCAAAAATGTTTTAACAAAAAATTTTTGAGGACGGCGGAGCATATTTACAGCAACTTTTTGACTTCTTCCCCTTAACTCCAACGACCCCCAAATATATCTGGATATCTGGAATCTAGTAATTTATACGAGTTCAACGAGATATTGAACTTCGAAATATTGATGTTTGTATGAAAATAAGCAAAATTTCGTTTTTTCAGATAACTGAAATCGCCTACGTTAGTTAGTTAGTTAGTTCCTATGGAAAAATGGATCCAACGGATCCAGCAACTCCTAAACGTTTCTACAGATTTTCCTGAAATTTTGGTTATAGGCTAATAATGGCCCAAAAATAAGTATGGAATTTTCAAAAGTTGGAAAAACCCATATCTTGGGAGCTGGAGCTCCTCAAAGTCTCTATACAAATGCCATATAAAAACCAATTTGTATGTGTGTGTGTGTGTGTTTTGTATATTTTAGTGCATGATATGGATGGTAATGTGGTGAAAGGTATGTGTTGTATTTGGATGTATTTCTTGTTGGAAATTGTGTGGATTATTAAATATTAACTTCCACCAGGTCGGTTCCGATGTTGGTCATGACTTTTGTTTTCGATAAGTTCATCTTGAGGCCAACTTTGCTTGCCTCTTCACTTAACTGTTGTAGCATAAGCTGAGCCTGACCTAGATTCGCTGCTATCGGTACAATGTCATCAGCGAAGCGGAGATTGCTCAGGTACTCTCCATTTATCTTTATTCCCATTTTACTCCAGTTTAACTTCCTAAAAATACTCTGCAGAATCGCCGTGAATAATTTCGGTGAAATGGTGACACCCTGCCTTACACCTCGGCCGATTCTGAATTTCTCCGTGCTCTTATGAAGTTTTATACATGAAGTAGCATTTTTGTACACATATCGAATTGTGTTGGAGTACCTTGAGTCTACTCTACATTCGTCTAATGCGTCCAATATCGACCATGTTTCCACTGAATCGAAAGCTTTTTCGAAGTCTATGAATAGCAAGACTATGTCGATGTTGTATTCACGACACTTCTCAATAAGCGTTCTCATCACCTGCAAATGGTCGTTTGTGCTGAAACCAGATCTGAAAGCAGCTTGTTCAACGATAGATAGAGAGATCAAAATTGGTGACACTGTCATTGAACGAGTCGACAGCTATGTATATCCAGGACATAAACTGAAGTTAGGTCTGGACAACCAAACTGCAGAAATAAGACGTAGGATTGGTCTCGCATGGGCAGCGTTCGGAAAACTCAGACTAATTTTCAAAAGCAAAATGAATAATAGTCTGAAACGCAAAGTTTTCGACACTTGTGTCCTTCCAGTGCTCACTTATGGAGCGGAAACGTTAACTTTAACGAAAGCATCCGAAGATAAATTGAGAGTGACACAAAGAGCCATGGACCGGAGTATGCTTGGAATAACACTCAGAGACAGAATGACGAATCAATGGATTCGACCACAAACCAGGGTCGTTGATGTCATGGAAAGAATAGCATCTCTGAAATAGGGCTGGGCGGGACATATTGCAAGAAGGACAGACGAACGTTGGACCAAAAAGATCATGAATTGGCGACCATATAAAAGACGAGCTATAGGTAGACCACCAGAGAGATGGACAAACGGAATTAAGAATATTGCAGGTACAAACTGGCAGCAAATGGCAATGGATCGTACGAAATGGAAAGAATTTGGAGAGGTCTACATCCAGCAGTGGATAGAAACAGGCTGAAAAAGAAGAAGAAGAAGAAGGTCGGTTCCCAGATTTTAGGATGACAGATAATTCCTCTGGCACTACCTAACTTCTGTCCGTTTTTTCGATGAATTTTGGTTATTTTCGACATGAGTGAGGTGTTCCAAAGTTGGTTCATAAATTTTGAGATGACAGATGATTACTCTGGCACTACCTAACTTCCATCGGATTTTTTTGATGGATTCGGTTTTTTTGACATGAGTGAGGTGTTCCAAGGTTGGTTCCTAAATTTTGGGATGACAGATGATTCCTCTGGCACTTCCTAACTTCCATCGGATTTTTTGATGGATTTTGGTTATTTTCGACATGAGTGAGGTGTTTCAAGATTGGTTCCTAAATTTTGGGATGACAGATGATTCCTCTGGCACTACCTAACTTCCATCGGATTTTTTGATGGATTTTGGTTATTTTCGATATAAATGAGGTGGTCCAACGTTGGTTCCTAAATTTTGGGATGACAGATGATTCCTCTGGCACTTCCTAACTTCCATCGGTTTTTTTTTATGGATTTGGGGTATTTCCGATATAAGTGAGTTGCTCCAAGGTTGGTTCCTAAATTTTGGGATGACATATGATTTCTCTGACACTTCCTAACTTCCACCGTATTTTTCAATGGATTTGAGCTGTAGTCGACGAGAGATGATTACAAAACTAGTGACCTTTACCCCTAAACTTCTAAAAGAACTGATATCCACCAAAAAACCCAGAAGGGTAAAAATGTGACGCAAGTCCTTGTTTCTGCTTACAAAATAACTGATATCGATGAGGGTGACCCATTCTGCGCCTCAACGCAAAAATTTTATCAACAAAAAATTGACCTAAAAAACTTAGTAAAGAAAATCTTACAAAAAAATTGCGTCACAAGTGGCAGATATTGAGAACTGTTCCGAAAATAGTTAAAAAAGGGAAAAATATATCCTGAATTATGGTATTCATTCCATCACTTCTACAATGTCTCAGTAAACTTAGTGGTGTGTGGTAAAAATTGTCAGAACTTGATGCAGTCATCTGAATTTATAGCCCCGGCCATTAATCGGGTAAATTCAGTTGAAAATAGAAATAAAAGCCATGTACCAGCAAATGATAAGTAATTTTTTTTCTTTATCTTATTTACTCGAAATGGAGTCAATAGACGAAAATTTTCTTTGAATTTCTTATCTTGCTATCGAAATGAATCCGTTTAAATTGACATCCAAGTCTTGTGTTGCTGTGCGTTTTCTTGGTGCGCAGAATTTTCGTTATAAAAAGTGAAACGAAATTGAATTCGAAAACATTATCGCCTTAGCCGTGGTTGTGTGTTAAGTCTCCCTTGATCAAGTTTTAAAGATTTGAATTTTCACTACGAAAATGTTCGTTGTACTCTGTGCAATATTCGCTTTGGCGCTGGTGAGTATATAAGCGGTCAATCTCGTTACCGATGGAACGGATTTTTCTTTAAAACATGCTGTTTCGATTCAGACTGGTACCGAAGCCCAAGACTATGCAACAGGCGTGCAAATTTCATCTTTTGCAACCGCCGAAGAACCAACATGTACCAAAACTGGTCCCGAATGTGCAGCCGATTGCTCAACATTAATGGTAACATTACTTGCATCTAGTTCCACACCCTCACGTTTGATAAAACTCTTATTTAGATCTGTATGGCCGGTGATCCTACACCATTAGACACAGTCCTTTGCTCTTCTCCAAATCAGTATTGCGTGAACGGTGCCTGTACAACGAAACCAACCAGCCAATGCACTAGCGCACCATCATTTACCTGCACTGACGATGGGGTATTTCCAGGTTAGCAATTGATGCAGAGATGTTGTCTTGTCAATTTACATGTTTTGTGCACCGAAAATGACTTTCGGCACACAAAGCATGTAAAATAATCCATCATAAATTTCAGAACCCTCGGACTGTACCAGATATCGAACCTGTGAAGCAGGAGAATCTTCACTACTGCAGTGTCCAACTGGATTTGTATTCAATTCTCAACTCAACGTTTGCCAAAGGGGAACATTACCTTGCTCCAAAATCGACTGCTCAAAGGCATCCACCTCCAAGCCGTACATTGTCTACGCTAGCAATACCAGATTTTATGCTTACTGTATATTCAATGCGGGAAACATCCGAACAATTATGTTCCGATGTGGAGAAAGTGAGATCTTCGACACCTCCATCAATGCATGCCGACTCAATTGCAAAGCCAAAGGATACTACCAGAACCCATCCAGTTGCAATGAATATTTCTATTGTAGTGCTGCTTCAGCTAAACCATCCGAGGTGATGGCCTGTCCACCAAATTATGTGTTCGATGGCACTGGTTGCAACAGCGATGCCAGCAAATGTAAATTCCCTCCTCCAGCTGTTGTTTAGAAAAAAACTTCGTTTGCATTTTCATGTTTCGGCAGAATAAACAATTTATAAGCGCAATTTTGAGGCAATTTTGACGTGTTTTAATGTTGCTGCATAGGGAAACTGTAACTCAAATGTAATGGACTTTTGTAGAATTGGTAGAATTCCATTACATTTCTAGTACATTTCGTCATCAGGCTACAAATGATAGCACCAGCGCTCTATTCTTAGTGAACCAACTTCACTGCTATGAAATTTTATGGATATTTACAGGGAGTGAAGTTATTTCACTAGAAAATAGAGCGCAAAGAATGAAGTACTGAAATAGTTATTTGTTCACCGAGGAAGAAAAGTTGAAAATTGCTGTTGTGAGTGATGCAAATGCTTTTACCATACGCTTTTTTTTTACATACCGCACCTCAGTCAGACCTCGATGTTATCAAATATTTCTGGTTTTAAAATAATTCGTTGCCTTACACTAGTATTCCTTTGGTGAATATTCTTTTGTTTAAACGTTTCAGCAGTATCGGATCTATAGCTTCAATTGTTCTAAATATTTGTCAGAGATTGAGTTTTCAATATATAACTCTGCATTAGCGTCAGAGATTGTCGTTTATTCCTGGAGTGTTTAGCTATAACGAGTTAAACTTTCTAATTGTCGCACCTCACAAGGCTAATTATTCAGAATTTCAATTCCTAAATTCTTAAAAATTTTAGAAACTTGAAGAATTTTCAAGAAAAAATTCTCAAAAATAATTAATATCAGGTTCCAACTGTCCTGAATACGTACACGATGTTTTCCCGAAGAAAATGTTGCCGTCAATTCCGTTAAGAGTGATATCGCCAAAACTTGAACCAATTTTGGTGAAAATAAATACAATGGTTCGGCAATCCAGGCAAGCTATAGCTCGTTTGAATCGCCTTTCAATTCTAAGAAATAGGGATCTTTTACTTTTTCGGTTATTTTCCCATTTTCTGGGTGAACACGTGAAAAGTGATAGCATGTCAAGGGGTGGTGAAAACAGTTTTTTTGTGATAGCTCAAGATAGACATGTTTTTAAAAGTTGAAAATTTGTAGGAATATAGGCCTTTGACAGATCTTCATAAAGAGTATAATCATCGGTATGGGCCGCCACCCGTTCTGGACTTATGACTCAAAATATGGTCAATGTTCGGACAGTCCTACTGGCTTGCAACAGAATTTATCCGCGGAACTGACTATAGGGTTTTGTAGCTGGACTTAGCTGGATTTCTAGAAATGAGGTTTTCCACCTACTACGAAGTAGGTGGAAAGCAACATTTTCAAGACCAATGTTCGCTCGGTTTAGGACAATTTTGAGCTGAACATGTAATTATGATTTAGTTTATTTCATTTCCATCGCTCCAGCCTGTTTGAAGACCAAAAACAAGTCGAAAACACTGAAAATTATGGGTCTCCTGGAGCGACAGTTTACTTCGACTTACTTTATGGCTTGCAACAGAATTTATCTGAGGTTTATTATATGTGGAACAAAAGAGAGTAAGTCCAGCTACAAAACCCTATAGTCATTTCCGCGGATAAATTCTGTTGCAAGCCAGTAGGACTGTCCAAACATTGACCATATTTTGAGCCATAAGTCCAGAACGGGTGGCGGCCCATACCGATGATTATACTCTTTTTGAAGGTCTGTCAAATGCCTATAATCCTACAAATTTTCAACTTTTAGAAACATGTCTATCTTGAGCTATCACAAAAAAACTGTTTTCACCACCCCTTGACATGCTATCACTTTTCACGTGTTCACCCAGAAAATGGGAAACTAACCGAAAAAGTAAAAGATCCCTATTTCTTAGAATTGAAAGACAATTCAAACGAGCTATAATAGCTTGCCTGGATTGCCGAACCATTGTTTTCAAATTGGTTCAAGTTTTGGCGATATTACTCTTATGAGTTTTATCTTAAAACCTCAGAATTGACTCTTGAAAATTCCCAACAAATTCTGAAAAATTCCCTAAAAAATAATAATAATCCACCTGGCACCTCCCATAATCAAGTACACACATTCTTAACACAGATCCCGTCCACATATATTTTACTGAAATCAAACCGACTCGCGTATCAAATCATTTTCACTCTTCACCAAGACGAACGACCCATAAACATTTTACCATCTTCTGCCATTTGTACACTCCAGCGATAATAATATTCCGACCATCCCAAACACTTATAAAATGAATGTAAAAAATACAAGTGTTCGCGATTAGTAACACAATTGTAGGTGGTATTACCCGAAAAATAAAGCGAATTGCATTGGTAGCCCATCTGCAAAACCATAACGAATTTCTCATCACAGTTGTTGTTTTTGTAAAATATTAACATTTTAGAGAAGCGATAGGGAAATGTGTATTCTCTCTATGTGCCAGAGGGGTTAAAATGAACATACATTAGAGGTAACGACACAGCAATCAAATGGTATATATAACAAATAGAAATGATATTGCGAAACATATTCTCGTGGATTCGATTTTTTTTTTCTTCTTCGTATAATCAACTCTGTAGGTATAGCTGTACACATAGCCCACATGTAACTATTGTTTTGAAGACCCTTTTCGCAGTTGTGTTTATTTTCCAAAACTCCGACTGCATTAAACACGCATTTACCATTCATCAAAAATCTAATGCTCTCCCCCCATTCTCCATTCAGAAATTGATGTTTTTTTTTGTACACAGAACAATTTTCATGTTTTTGTTTTATCGCTTAATGTTTCAGGTGGTGAATCTCACATTCGCTGTCGTGGCATAAGAAAGGTGACCGTATACCCGGATGTAAATTGTATGCTCGTGTATGGACGCCGGAAGATCCGCGAGCGAATCAACGTGGACTGGCCGGACCATCGTATCCCGTTGGATCGCATACCGGACTAGATATTTAAGCATTTTAAAATTGAAAATTTTTATTTTTTTGTTGTTGAAAATTATTATTTATTAATTTACCTCCGTATGTAACTACTAGTCATTCATTATAGTAACATTTGTACTAGTCTAGTCAGTCAGTTGTGGATGCAGTTTGCAGTTCACACATTTATTGTATAAGCATCAAAGTAATTAATGTCAATTTAAGGTCATGCATCAAATACATGGATATAGTGGCATCGAAAATTAAGAAATTTGTTTGTATTGTACGCGATGATCGAGCTGACATCACTTCAGTTTTTCAGTTTGGTTCAAGTGTTTCATTTACCTGGAAGGAAGTCGCATTTCTGAATTGTGATTCAACAGTTCTAACTATTCCCGCATCACAGAAAGTAAGGCTTGACCAAATGCCCCTGTCCAGTTTGACGCAGTCTTTGAAGTACAATTTCTAAAATGAATGATATCGCTAGAGTTGACGCTTTCAGCTTCGTTACGCAAAAATTTTTTACACCCAATTTTAGTTCAAACAAGCTGGCTTAGTTTTTCTCATCATCTGCCAAATAATTTTTACCAAAAAAAATTTGACTGGAAACAACCAAAATTTTAACAAAAAAATCTGCGTCGCATGTGGCAGATAAATTTTCTTGCTGGTCTGTTCCTGAACATTTGCCACTTTGCGACGCAGATTTTTTTGGTAAAATTTTGGTTGTTTCCAGTCTTGGTAAAAATTATTTGGCAGATGATGAGAAAAACTAAGCCAGCTTGTTTGAACTAAAATTGGGTGTAAATTTAATTTTGCGTAACGAAGCTGAAAGCGTCAACTCTAGCGATATCATTCATTTTAGAAATTGTACTTCAGAGACTGCGTCACACTTTTCTCGAAGAGATTTTTGTTGGGATATCAGCGTTTTAGAAGTTTTAGAACACTGCTTTTTATAACAGTTTATAACAGAAATTCGGAAATTTGGCGAAAATCGAAAATTTGACGAAATTCGAAAATTTGACGAAAATCGAAAATTTGACGAAAATCGAAAATTTGACGAAATTCGAAATGTGACGAAAATCGAAAATTTGACGAAATTCTAAATTTGACGAAAATCGAAAATTTGACGAAGAAAGTAATTCTCTATCTGCCACCATTCAAGAAATATCTCTAAAACCCCAATTGACCCACCCATTTCCAACTTTCAACATTTTTCACAAATGCCCTTCTTTTCTACTCGTAAAACTCTGAGACTTTGCCGAAGAAAGTAACTCTCTATCTGCCACCATTCAAGAAATACCTCTAAAACATAATTGACCCACCCATTTCCAACTTTCGACATTTTTCACATATGCCCCTCTGTTCTACTCGTAAAACTCTGAGACTTTGCCGAAGAAGTTAACTCTCTATGTCTCATAACCCAAAAAATATTAGTCCTTTCATCCTACGCTCGAGTAGCTCAAAATTTGGTCACTCTAATCACTCTAGCTCTAACGAATCTGCCCCGAATTATTTTTTTGTTCGAATCGTCTTACGAATACCTTTCATTTGATGGGTCGCACGCCTCTGTAGGTTTCAATACAGCTAAGCTACAGCCGAAAACGCGTACCCGACCCTCGAAAACCACACTCAGAAACCACTTCGAGGCCAATAAAACAAAATTCTGGTTTTTCCTGGGGTAATGGCGTATCACATTTTCATTTTTATGCCCACCCTGAGGTTCCTGCAAAATTTCATGGAGATTGGCTGACTAGTTTCCGAGATCGACCGTCGATAGATAGACAGATAGACAGACAGATAGAAACATACAGAGTAAGTTGAAAGATTTTGATTGTAAAACGTTAATTTGGTCGAGGGGTAACTCACTTCTAGATTAAATGGATTAAATGGATTAAATGGTATTAAATGGATTAAATGGATTAAATGGATTAAATGGATTTAATGGATTAAATGGAATAAAAATTGGATTAAATAGGAAAAAAGTTCATTTTACCAAATACTGTAAAAGTCTTAAAAATTGTTGATGTTGATCGAACCACGTACTACAACTCATACTACAATGTTAAAAAGCGAAAAAATCCACTTTTAGGAGTTTTTGGTGTAAAGTGGATTAAATGGATTAAATAAATTTAATACCATTTTTCACAAAAAATTTTTTCCTATACCTCACGAGTTCTTAAACGAGCTGGGGATCGGCAAATCTATTTTTCGCAATTACTTTACAAATTTTTCAGGTCGGTAGCCTAATTATTTCGGTAAAACTAAAATTTTTTTTTGGATTAAATGGATTAAATGGATTTAATGGATTTAATGGATTAAATGGATTAAATGGATTAAATGGAAGTGCGTCACCCCTCGAATTTGGTGCATTTTCGGTTCATTTCATTTTGTACACAAAAAGTACGTTCTGTACACAAAACGTCCCTTTTGTACACACACAAAAAATATTTTGTACACAAAATTAAAGATTTTGTACACAAAATTGATTATTTTGTACACAAAAGGTCTGTTTTGTACACAAACAAAAATATTTTGTACACAAACATAACTGATTTTGTACACGGAAACCGTAACAACGTACACAGAAAACACTATTCGTACACAAAATCTTGTTAAGCTTCTAGCAATTTTTTGAATTAGCTTTACGCGATCTCAGCACATAAGTTATCAAGTGTGACAAAACAAAGAAGCTTTATCACAATGAGAGTTCTCAATTGGCTGTGTTTTTTGATTTTGAGAGATTTTTTTATTATAAACATAAATTGCATTGAGCAGCACTTTCATTCCTAGAAGTTAATAATTAACAGAACAACGGCACCAAAAAGAAGAGGTAATACAGTTAGAGAAGAGAACGTGTAATTTGTGTCTGTAGTCTTTCAAAAGTATATTTGCTTAATTCAATCTTTTGTCATTGGACTACATCTTGTTTCATACACTTTCTTTACTGTAGGATGATGTATTTTCTTTGTGCGGGGGCTCCGCCCCCAAACCCCCGCGCCTGCGGCGAGCTTTTCTTTACGCCCTGCAGGCTGCCGTACGTTCATGGGGCTCTGCCCCAAACCCCGCTAGGGGCTCTGCCCCTTAGACCCCGCAAGGGGGCTGTACCCCCCTTGACCCCCACTGCGGGGGCTGCCGCCCCTCGACCCCGCTTCTTTTTTTTTTTTTAAATTCACGGCCTGCGGCGCTGCTTTTCATGTACAATGTTTTTACCTAACATTTTTTAAATTAATAACACAATAATACAATATTTAGATTACTCATTCAAAATTTTAAATATTCAAATGCACATGTATAAGAATTCGCATTATTCCGATTCCCACAGGCCAACATTGTAATAACGTCGATGAATAAATATATTCTTCTCTCTCTCACAAAATCATCAAATTTGTGTACAAAATGATTCTTCTTTGTGTACAGAACGAACATACTGTGTACAGAACGAACTTACTGTGTACAAAATGATCACTTTTGTGTACAAAATGATCACTTTTATGTACAAAATAATCATTTTTGTGTACAAAATCATGGTTTCTGTGTACACAATTGACTTTTTGTGTACAAAATGTATGTTTTGTGTACAGAACGTAATTTTTGTGTACAAAAAGAAATAAACCTGCATTTTCTATCAAAATGACCAACTTCAAAACGATGTATCTCCGGCAATTTTAAAGTTACATAGTCGAGTGATAGCTCGTTTTGCTCGTATTTGAAGCGCGAATAAGATAGAATAGGATTTGTGGTGGTACATGCCAAAGGAAAGAAACTTAAATTCTCGCCTATATATAGTTGCCGCGTCTCAAAAAAATTTCTTCGTTCTTTTTTTGGAAGTTAGACTGCGTCAAGTCCTCCGCTATCGCTCCGGACATGATGAATAGTTAAATTAAATTAAAAATTCTAAGTTTCATTGAAATTTTGGTAATTACACGTGGTGTTCACGCCGTAAAGCTGTAATCGCACTTACGTTTGTAAAAAGTGGAATGAGTTTGCATGTTTGATCGTAAACGG
>NW_023503397.1:0-32093 GCF_014529535.1 Bradysia coprophila
AACAGAATGATCGAACCACAGTGGAGACGGCGCTGAAGGCAGCAAAGCTGCCTTAAAAAACTGATCCTAGTTGCTGCCGGGGGGAGTTGGGCTTCATATTGAGTGTTGCGTTCCGTTATTTTTTTTTTAAAGAAATAAAGAAGGTTGTATAAGGAAAATTCTAACGGACCCTTTCATTAATTATTTTTAGTTCAATATAAAAAGGAAAAACTCTTTGGCTTTGTTCGGTTAATTTGTAAAGGAACAATTCGTTGTGATCGTTCCATTTGACATTCTCTCCCGCATTTTGTAAAAGGGAAAATTAAATGAATTTGTTATATTAGCGATTTCCGGCTCATTTTGTAAAAGGAAAATTCGATGTGATAGATCATTAGAAATTTTCTCTCATTTTGAAAATTGTCTCTACATTTGTAAAAGTGAATATCGCTTGTTTTGGGTTATTAGCGACTTTTCGGTTCATTTAGTAAATGGAAAAATTCGAAATTCTCCCCACATATTGTAGAAGGGAGAAAATTCAATGAGTTTCCTGTTCATTTTGTGAAAGGAACAATTGGAAATTCTCTCCACATTCTGTTAAAATGGAATATTCTTTAGCTTTGCTAAATTAGTGACTTTTCGGTTCGTTTCGTAAAAGAGAAAATTGGAAATTCTACCAACATTTTGTAGAAGGGAAAATTCGTTGTGGTGTATCATGTTCTGTATGAGGAATTATTCCCATGATTTTGGTCAATCAGAAATTCTCTTCATATTTTCTAAAATGGAATATTCTTTGGCTTTACTTAAATTAGCAACTTTTCGGTTCAATTTCGTAAAAGGGAAAATTGGAAATTCTCCCAACATTTTGGGGAAGGGAAACTTACATCAATTTGTTGAATTAGCGATTTTCCTGTTCAATTCAAAAATCGGAAAAAAATTGGAAATTCTCACAATATTTTGTAAAATGGAATATTCTTTGGGTTCGCTAAATAAGCGATTTTTCGCTTCATTTCGTAAACCAATAATTCTATGTGATCGATACATTAGAGATCTTGTCCACTTTTTGTAGAGAAAAGAAATAGAAATTTCAGCGTAGAAAATGACGTAGTGAGTGGGGGTTCCACCCCCACACCCCGGGCCTTCGGCTATCAGATTTGCATTGACGAAGGTAACGTATTCAGGGAAAGTGCAATTTTTCCCTTTTCCGGATTGCCGATTCATTTTCAAATAGGAAAAATTCGATGCGATCCATCCATTACTCTATATGGGTTCTTGGATATAAGCGATATTTTTCAGTTTCATAAATGTTGGCCCGAAAATGTGAAACGTACTGCCGTCACACAGCTGTTGCCAGTGGCAACACAATAAAAAAGAAACGACCATTTCATAGTCCATGAGCGTACAAAAATTTCATTAAAAGTAACCATACCGACAATTTTCCATTGTTTCCACAGTCGATATTTGTGCGAAATGCACTTAATAAACGGTAATCATCTTAAGAAGCGTTAATCCGTCGAAACAGACCAAAAAGATCGATTCCCCGTACTCAAAATATAAAAAAGGCAAAAAAATGTATATTTGACCTCTGTGCCGGCGGCGGGACCGTCCACCACCAAAAATTTATATGCGTTCGAACGGGCTTGACTCACCCGTCAATATGAGCCATATATCAAAAAAAATGCCGTCCCAAATGGCCAAAACGGCAATCAAAAACATTTTTGCTTCACTGTGCTTTGGAGTAGCTTCGAAAGTGACCCATTTGAAGAGTGTTTGTGCGGCGGAAAACATAACCACCACGGCGTGTGAGGTGTCTAATGAAAGCTCAGGACCTGCTCTATCGAATAGAGAAGGAATCCCGTTACCACAGTTCACCTGATCCGCACAGCAAGTGCGAAAGTGTTCCCGACCCTAAGTTTCCATCTCACTTCGAAAGTGTTTTCTCCCAAAATTCAAACCGTACCATATCGTGTTTGGCATCGTTAGATAGGTCTTGAACGCACCGTCATTTTTGAGCCCGCACACCACCGTGCACCGACCGACGCAGCGGGCTGCAACTGGTGAAAAACCAAAAGTCAACCAAAATAGAAAAAAAAATGTTTTTCACTTTTCTCGAAAATGTGTCATATCGATTTATTGAGTCATATATGTATCGATCGGGCTGTTCCAGTGCACGAATAGGTGAAAATATAAAGAAAAAAAATCGCACAGTTTTTGAGCAAAAAATTTTTTAGTGAAGTAAAGTGACCCTAATAACTTTCGAGTAATATCTCCCCGAAGAGTAAACCGAATGGATCTGTGTTTGGTATCTACGTGTTGACCATGAAATTCTGCGTCGATCTATGGCAACTTCGGGTGGCGTTGCACCATCGCACCAACTACATAAATTTTCGAAGTAAAATGTAAATTTTTCATTTTCGCTCAAAAATGGTAAAAAATATTTTTTTTTCAAATTTTTTTCGCCTCTATCATGTTGGGCGGTTCCCGCCCGACGTTTTAAGACATAGTTGAAAAAATGGAAAAAAAATCGGCGAAAAAAATATCGACCCAATTTTAGTATAAATCCCATCTGTGTCACCCAACAAACACCCCCAGGTATAAGGAATAATTTGTAAAAGCACTCCGGCCTGCGGCCGTCGCGCAATAGAGGAACCATCATACACCCCGTGCGTGGATTATGGTTTGATACAAATGTACGGCAATTTGTTGAAAGTGGATGCATACGGAAACATTCTAATTTGTGTGCACGGCTTTGAGTTTTTAAAGCAGTAAGTACCGAACAACACCACACATCACCCGAACCATTCCAGGTTATTAAATTTTGATCCTCGTACAGTTCCCAAGTGTATGAAGTGTATCCGAACAAATTTCTACAATTGGATGAGTCTCGAGTGTATGTCTTAAACACATTGTTCAATCTGCCGGAAACTTATCTTCTGGCGTGTCTCGTGGATTTCTTTACAAATTCGCCGGAATACATTCGTGAGAAGACAGGCGTGCGAGCTGGTTGCCTATTCATGTCGTTTCAGTCAATTTTCCAGGATGTCCGTAGTGCCATGGACTATGTTCACATTCACGGTGATCTGAAGGCGAAAACAACTCAAGTAAATGAACCCTCAATAGGTAAACGTACCCGGAACGTAATCATCACATCATTTTATTCCACAGAACTTGGATGAATATGTGAAAAAGGATCCACGCCTACCAATGGTTCTGTCGCGTATCCGAGAGTCTGGCGCCAAAGTTTTTCTCCTCACAAACAGCGAATTTAATTTTACCAACAAAATAATGACATACTTGATGGACTTTCCGCACGGAGCTAAGCCAGACGAACCGCATCGACACTGGACCACTTATTTCGATATTATTGTTGTGGATGCACGGAAACCGTTGTTTTTCGGCGAGGGCACCATTTTGAGACAGGTGGATTCAACAACAGGAGCATTGCGTGTCGGTACACACATGGGTCCGCTGGAACAGGGTCAGGTTTACTCGGGCGGTTCATGTGATGTGTTCACACAATTGTTGGGTGCTAAAGGCAAAGACGTTCTGTATGTTGGCGATCATATTTTCGGTGATATTTTGAAGAGCAAGAAAATACGCGGCTGGAGAACATTTTTGATCGTACCCGAACTGGTTCAAGAATTACACGTATGGACGGACAAATGTCAATTGTTTGCGGAGCTGCAAAATTTGGACGTTAGTTTGGGCGATATGTACAAGTAAGTTGGTATAGATATCAGTGAAATTTACGTGAGAATAACACCGATTTTGCCGGCAACAGAAATTTAGACTCAAGTACTCATGAAAAACCGGACATATCAAAGTTACGAGCTTCTATTAGAGATGTTACACACAAAATGGATCTTGCCTACGGCATGATGGGATCGTTATTTCGTTCTGGTTCTCGTCAAACTTTCTTTTCTAGTCAGGTACGTTTTAAACGTCTACAATAATTCACCATGGCGGCCACATGACAAAAAAACATTTTCATTTTCAGGTGGTCAGATACGCTGATTTGTATGCCGCAACGTTTCTCAATCTTATTTATTATCCGTTTTCGTACATGTTCCGAGCGCCAGCCATGCTTTTGCCTCACGAATCAACTGTAGCCCACGAACAGCGATTCATTATGGACGCTCCGATGATATCACGAACAAGATCACGCATGGGATTGGGATCGTTGAGCACCATGGATTCCATACAGAAAGTGGACGATATTAAGGATGTTCAGGTGAGAGTCGGATGTTGTAGCAAACCATAATTCAAACTAACAAAAAAAAATTGTATTCGGTTCCAGACCAATTCAGTGCCTCATACTCGTCCCGAAACACCGCGATCTGTTACACATAATCACGATGAAGATTGTTCGGATGAGGAGAGCGATCCGATCAAAGTGGAAGAAGAGGAGTGATTACTATTTGCACAACGAATGCTGCTGCTGCCGCTATACGCTTAGAATATTTTCTTTTTCTCTTTCATTTCAATAAAATTTATCGAAGCAACAAATTAACAAATTGAAACATACACACCCGCGCGCGCGTTTATTATCCAATAATAATTTGTCAAACGTACGTTAATTAGCAATACAGAGTTGTGTGCACATTATTCTATTATATTGAAGCATGTCGGAAGTGCATCGTTCGTTTTACTTTCTAAGTTGTGTAGCCTAATCAAGAAGAAAACAACAAATTCAATTGCGCGGCTAGAATTTATTTTTTATTTTTTAAGAATTGATTGTATCTCCAAAAAGCAATGTCTATAATCCATTTATGAATTCGCAGTTAGTAGCACAAGAAGCAATAATTTACCAGTAAAAAAATCAAAAAAAAGAAACAAAAAAAATATTAGAAAATTCGTTTAGTGTCAATTCAATTAGTCATCGAATGAAACGAATCAAATAATACAATAATTTACAGGTTGTCCTCATAATGGATATTATGTTACGAATTGTGAATGTAGTGAAGTAAAATAAATTAAATTAAAATTTAAAGTAAAAAAATATAATTTTCTCATCACTTACATTGCATCTAAATACTTCGTAGAGCCTGTTTTCATGTTTATAATCGAATTTTTGTTAAGTTTTTTTAAGTAAAATCTTCATTTTGTTTTTTATTTTTTGTTTTATTTTCATTTCATTTGTTAGGGCCCCGTCCCGCCAGAACACCATGCTCAACAAGTTTTAGGCGATTTATCACTTGCTGTTCCGTTGATTGTAAAGCGGACTCTCGGGAGAGGACAACATCAAGCAGTGCCTACCGTCAGGCATTTAATTCCTACAAATACCGTTCAATTCTTAGAGAAACAAAAATTTCTTAAAATACCATAATTTACAAATTAGGGATTTTTTCGGTTTTCTTTTGCCAGTGCAAATAAGTTAAGTTAAAGGTAGGTGGAAATAAATCCCTACACCTGTTGTGCGTACCCAATTTTTTGAATAATTGAGTTAGGTTGGATTCTAACACTATTTATCAATTGTAGTATATTACTGGGATGGATTTCCTTGATAATACTGGGCGGATGTACCCTACCAGATATCTAGCTCTATGGATAATGTAGGCCGGACATTCACACAGTAAGTGCTGGGCGTTCTCTAATTGGTCGTATTTGTGACACATAGGAGAGTTTGTTATAGATAATTACTCTAGATAGCTCTAGATTTGCCAGTAGAGCGACCTCGATGCAAGACTTTTTCATCAATATTTCTTGTACAGCATAAAGTATGGCATTGTTATAAAGCTGAGACTCTTGGCTACCATATAAGCAACCACATTGACGGGAAATACTCATACCACTAAGGTATTGAAGCGTCCAAATTTCACCGAGGGTAGCCTAAAAGTGCAATTTCTGAAAATGTAACAGAAAGCTTCGATTCAAAAATATTTTTTTTGCTGTTCAAAAGGGTTTGCAAAACTAGTCTGGGATCACCTTTCAAAGGCTTCCTCGGTTGCTTCGTAAAGGAGATATCAGTCTTGTAACATAGTGAATTCTTTACTTTTAGCTACTTTTGCTCAATGAAGAAATTATCGAGAGCCATAATTTTTACACTGTAAATCTGAGAATCTGTCCCTCTACCAATTCCAATGTAAATCTTAAGTCCTCACTGTTTCACAGGCCCTGGCTGACGCTGGTGCTGGTTCTCAGGAACAGCTCAGGGTATTTTGCTAAAACTTGAATAAAACTTCCCTTCCCCAACTCACTTCTGAAAAAAAACCTGGATGTTAACTTACACGTTTATTTAAAATTTTTAAGCCACACTGTGGGTTGACTTAAAATATTCGTCAAAGCCACCAAATTGATGAAAAATTTATTCCGGTGTGTTTGGGACTAAACCGGTCTTGTCCGTTTCTCGTCTTTTCTTCCTCTTAACACATCCATTCTTGAACCCAATACCACATCTGTATATAGAAATACAGTTACAACAATGCTCTGATCTGATACATCTCGCAATGAGACGGTGGATCAATGGACGAGATTTATTTTCTTACACAGATAATCCGCAGACCCTCTAAACCCCTGTGCGTCTTTCTTAAGACGACAGGTAAAAGAGTCCATTCTCATTGCGAGATGTATCAGAGCATTGTTGTAACTGTATTTCAAAATTACGAATTGAACCGAAAAGTCGCTAATTTAGTAAAGCCAAAGAATATTCCATTTCAGAAAATATGGAGAGAATTTCTAATTGACCAAAATCATGGAATAATTCCTTATACAAAACGTGATGAGAATGTTTCTAATGGAACGACCACAACGAATTTTCCCTTTTACAAAATGAGCTGAAAAATCGCTAATTCCACAAATTCATTGAATTTTCCCTTCTACAATATGTGGGAAGAATTTCGAATTTTTCCTTTTGCAAAATGAACCGAATAATCGCTAATAACCAAAAACCATGCAATATTCCCGTTTACAAAATGTAGAGAGAATTTTCAAAATTTTATTTTTACAAAATGTGAGCAAAATTTCTAATTGAACGAACAAATCAAATTTTTTCTTTTACAAAATGAGCTGGACATCGCTAATATAACAAATTAATTTAATTTTCCCTTTTAGAAAATGCGGGGAGAATGTGAAATGGAACGATCACAACGAATTGTTCCTTTTACAAAAATACACGAACAAAGCCAAAGTGTTTTTTCTTTTTTAGATTGAATTGAAAATAATTAATGAAACGGCCCGTTAGGATTTTCCCTTATACACAATTTTTTAACTTCTTTTTTCCTAAAAAAAGGGCGGAACGGAACACTCAACTATCAAGCCCAACTCCCCCCGGACAGCAACTAGGATCAGTTTTTTAAGGCAGCTTTGCTGCCTTCAGCGCCGTCTCCCACTGTGCTTCGATCATTCTGTTTGCATATTTTACTGTGGATGGATATCGTCTATGTATTGTACTAATCATGAATCGTATCTCATTATCCCATCATAGCACATATCCCATCGTAGCACATATCCCATCATAGATCATATCCCATCATAGATCATATACCATCATAGATCCTATCCCATCATCAATCATATCTTATCATCAATCATATCATATCATCAATCATATCTCCTCAACATCATAATCAATCGTATCTGTTCGTCAGCATAAACGCCAAAAGAGAGGCTAGTAATCTTTCTTAATAGGTGTATGATGGTTCCTCTATTGCGCGACGGCCGCAGGCCGGAGTGCTTTTACAAATTATTCCTTATACCTGGGGGTGTTTGTTGGGTGACACAGATGGGATTTATACTAAAATTGGGTCGATATTTTTTTCGCCGATTTTTTTTCCATTTTTTCAACTATGTCTTAAAACGTCGGGCGGGAACCGCCCAACATGATAGAGGCGAAAAAAATTTGAAAAAAAATATTTTTTACCATTTTTGAGCGAAAATGAAAAATTTACATTTTACTTCGAAAATTTATGTAGTGGTGCGATGGGTGCAACGCCACCCGAAGTTGCCATAGATCGACGCAGAATTTCATGGTCAACACGTAGATACCAAACACAGATCCATTCGGTTTACTCTTCGGGGAGATATTACTCGAAAGTTATTAGGGTCACTTTACTTCACTAAAAAATTTTTTGCTCAAAAACTGTGCGATTTTTTTTCTTTATATTTTCACCTATTCGTGCACTGGAACAGCCCGATCGATACATATATGACTCAATAAATCGATATGACACATTTTCGAGAAAAGTGAAAAAAATTTTTTTTTCTATTTTGGTTGACTTTTGGTTTTTCACCAGTTGCAGCCGCTGCGTCGGTCGGTGCACGGTGTGTGCGGGCTCAAAATGACGGTGCGTTCAAGACCTATCTAACGATGCCAAACACGATATGGTACGGTTTGAATTTTGGGAGAAAACACTTTCGAAGTGAGATGGAAACTTAGGGTCGGGAACACTTTCGCACTTGCTGTGCGGATCAGGTGAACTGTGGTAACGGGATTCCTTCTCTATTCGATAGAGCAGGTCCTGAGCTTTCATTAGACACCTCACACGCCGTGGTGGTTATGTTTTCCGCCGCACAAACACTCTTCAAATGGGTCACTTCGAAGCTACTCCAAAGCACAGTGAAGCAAAAATGTTTTTGATTGCCGTTTGGCCATTTGGGACGGCATTTTTTTGATATATGGCTCATATTGACGGGTGAGGCAAGCCCGTTCGAACGCATATAAATTTTTGGTGGTGGACGGTCCGCCGCCGGCACAGAGGTCAAATATACATTTTTTTGCCTTTTTTATATTTTGAGTACGGGGAATCGATCTTTTTGGTCTGTTTCGACGGATTAACGCTTCTTAAGATGATTACCGTTTATTAAGTGCATTTCGCACAAATATCGACTGTGGAAACAATGGAAAATTGTCGGTATGGTTACTTTTAATGAAATTTTTGTACGCTCATGGACTATGAAATGGTCGTTTCTTTTTTATTGTGTTGCCACTGGCAACAGCTGTGTGACGGCAGTACGTTTCACATTTTCGGGCCAACATTTATGAAACTGAAAAATATCGCTTATATCCAAGAACCCATATAGAGTAATGGATGGATCGCATCGAATTTTTCCTATTTGAAAATGAATCGGCAATCGGAAAAGGGAAAAATTGCACTTTCCCTGAATACGTTACCTTCGTCAATGCAAATCTGATAGCCGAAGGCCCGGGGGTGTGGGGGTGGAACCCCCACTCACTACGTCATTTTCTACGCTGAAATTTCTATTTCTTTTCTCTACAAAAAGTGGACAAGATCTCTAATGTATCGATCACATAGAATTATTGGTTTTACGAAATGAAGCGAAAAATCGCTTATTTAGCGAACCCAAAGAATATTCCATTTTACAAAATATTGTGAGAATTTCCAATTTTTTCCGATTTTTGAATTGAACAGGAAAATCGCTAATTCAACAAATTGATGTAAGTTTCCCTTCCCCAAAATGTTGGGAGAATTTCCAATTTTCCCTTTTACGAATTGAACCGAAAAGTTGCTAATTTAGTAAAGCCAAAGAATATTCCATTTTAGAAAATATGAAGAGAATTTCTGATTGACCAAAATCATGGAATAATTCCTCATACAGAACATGATGAGAATTTCCAATGGATCCACCACAACGAATTTTCCCTTTTACAAAATGAGCTCAAAACGGTAATTCCACAAATTCATTGAATTTTCCCTTCTACAAAATGTTGGTAGAATTTCCAATTTTCCCTTTTACGAAACGAACCGAAAAGTCACTAATTTAGCAAAGCTAAAGAATATTCCATTTTACAGAATGTGGAGAGAATTTCCAATTGTTCCTTTCACAAAATGAACAGGAAACTCATTGAATTTTCCCTTCTACAATATGTGGGGAGAATTTCGAATTTTTCCTTTTACTTAATGAACCGAAAAGTCGCTAATAACCCAAAACCAAGCGATATTCACTTTTACAAAATGTAGAGACAATTTTCAAAATGAGAGCAAAATTTCTAATGGATCTATCACATCGAATTTTTCCTTTTACAAAATGAGCTCAAAAATCGCTAATTGAACAATGTTGGAAAAATTTCTAAATTACCGAAGAAATCAAATTTTTCCTTTTACAAAATGAGCCGGAAATCGCTAATATAACAAATTCATTTAATTTTCCCTTTTACAAAATGCGGGGAGAATGTCAAATGGAACGATCACAACGAATTGTTCCTTTTACAAAATTAACCGAACAAAGCCAAAGAGTTTTTCCTTTTTTATATTGAACTAAAAATAATTAATGAAAGGGTCCGTTAGAATTTTCCTTATACAACCTTTTTTTATTTCTTTTTTCAAAAAAAAAACGGAACGCAACACTCAACTATGAAGCCCAACTCCCCCCAGACAGCAACTAGGATCAGTTTTTTAAGGCAGCTTTGCTGCCTTCAGCGCCGTCTCCCACTGTGGTTCGATCATTCTGTTTGCATATTTTACTGTGGACGGATATCGTCTATGTATTGTACTAATCATGAATCGTATCTCATTATCCCATCATAGCACATATCCCATCGTAGCACATATCCCATCATAGATCATATCCCATCATAGATCATATACCATCATAGATCCTATCCCATCATCAATCATATCTTATCATCAATCATATCATATCATCAATCATATCTCCTCAACATCATAATCAATCGTATCTGTTCGTCAGCATAAACGCCAAAAGAGAGGCTAGTAATCTTTCTTAATAGGTGTATGATGGTTCCTCTATTGCGCGACGGCCGCAGGCCGGAGTGCTTTTACAAATTATTCCTTATACCTGGGGGTGTTTGTTGGGTGACACAGATGGGATTTATACTAAAATTGGGTCGATATTTTTTTCGCCGATTTTTTTTCCATTTTTTCAACTATGTCTTAAAACGTCGGGCGGGAACCGCCCAACATGATAGAGGCGAAAAAAATTTGAAAAAAAATATTTTTTACCATTTTTGAGCGAAAATGAAAAATTTACATTTTACTTCGAAAATTTATGTAGTGGTGCGATGGGTGCAACGACACCCGAAGTTGCCATAGATCGACGCAGAATTTCATGGTCAACACGTAGATACCAAACACAGATCCATTCGGTTTACTCTTCGGGGAGATATTACTCGAAAGTTATTAGGGTCACTTTACTTCACTAAAAAATTTTTTGCTCAAAAACTGTGCGATTTTTTTTCTTTATATTTTCACCTATTCGTGCACTGGAACAGCCCGATCGATACATATATGACTCAATAAATCGATATGACACATTTTCGAGAAAAGTGAAAAAAATTTTTTTTTCACTTTTGGTTGACTTTTGGTTTTTCACCAGTTGCAGCCGCTGCGTCGGTCGGTGCACGGTGTGTGCGGGCTCAAAATGACGGTGCGTTCAAGACCTATCTAACGATGCCAAACACGATATGGTACGGTTTGAATTTTGGGAGAAAACACTTTGGAAGTGAGATGGAAACTTAGGGTCGGGAACACTTTCGCACTTGCTGTGCGGATCAGGTGAACTGTGGTAACGGGATTCCTTCTCTATTCGATAGAGCAGGTCCTGAGCTTTCATTAGACACCTCACACGCCGTGGTGGTTATGTTTTCCGCCGCACAAACACTCTTCAAATGGGTCACTTCGAAGCTACTCCAAAGCACAGTGAAGCAAAAATATTTTTGCTTGCCGTTTGGCCATTTGGGATGGCATTTTTTTGATATATGGCTCATATTGACGGGTGAGTCAAGCCCGTTCGAACGAATATAAATTTTTGGTGGTGGACACTCTACTGCCGGCACAGCGGTCGAAAATGCAATTTTTTGCCTTTTTGATATTTTGAGTGCGGGAAATCGATTTTTTTGGTCTGTTTCGACGGATTAACGCTTCTTAAGATGATTACCGTTTATTAAGTGCATTTCGCACAAATATCGACTGTGGAAACAATGGAAAATTGTCGATATGGTTACTTTTAATGAAATTTTTGTACGCTCATGGACTATGAAATGGTCGTTTCTTTTTTATTGTGTTGCCACTGGCAACAGCTGTGTAACGGCAGTACGTTTCACATTTTCGGGCCAACATTTATGAAACTGAAAAATATCGCTTATATCCAAGAACACATATAGAGTAATGGATGGATCGCATCGAATTTTTCCTATTTGAAAATGAATCGGCAATCGGAAAAGGGAAAAATTGCACTTTCCCTGAATACGTTACCTTCGTCAATGCAAATCTGATAGCCGAAGGCCCGGGGGTGTGGGGGTGGAACCCCCACTCACTACGTCATTTTCTACGCTGAAATTTCTATTTCTTTTCTCTACAAAAAGTGGACAAGATCTCTAATGTATCGATCACATAGAATTATTGGTTTTACGAAATGAAGCGAAAAATCGCTTATTTAGCGAACCCAAAGAATATTCCATTTTACAAAATATTGTGAGAATTTCCAATTTTTTCCGATTTGAATTGAACAGGAAAATCGCTAATTCAACAAATTGATGTAAGTTTCCCTTCCCCAAAATGTTGGGAGAATTTCCAATTTTCCATTTTACGAATTGAACCGAAAAGTCGCTAATTTAGTAAAGCCAAAGAATATTCCATTTTAGAAAATATGAAGAGAATTTCTGATTGACCAAAATCATGGAATAATTCCTCATACAAAACATGATGAGAATTTCCAATGGATCCACCACAACGAATTTTCCCTTTTACAAAATGAGCTCAAAACGGTAATTCCACAAATTCATTGAATTTTCCCTTCTACAAAATGTTGGTAGAATTTCCAATTTTCCCTTTTACGAAACGAACCGAAAAGTCACTAATTTAGCAAAGCTAAAGAATATTCCATTTTACAGAATGTGGAGAGAATTTCCAATTGTTCCTTTCACAAAATGAACAGGAAACTCATTGAATTTTCCCTTCTACAATATGTGGGGAGAATTTCGAATTTTTCCTTTTACTTAATGAACCGAAAAGTCGCTAATAACCCAAAACCAAGCGATATTCACTTTTACAAAATGTAGAGACAATTTTCAAAATGAGAGCAAAATTTTTAATGAATCTATCACATCGAATTTTTCCTTTTACAAAATGAGCTCAAAAATCGCTAATTGAACAATGTTGGAAAAATTTCTAAATTACCGAAGAAATCAAATTTTTCCTTTTACAAAATGAGCCGGAAATCGCTACAGTGAACGACATCTCAAATGTCTCACTGTCATTTTTTTCAGAGAATGTCATTGTGAATTTGCAATGACACAATAAAATTCTCAGAAAAATTTGACAGTGAGACATTTGAGATGTCGTTCACTGTAATATAACAAATTCATTTAATTTTCCCTTTTACAAAATGCGGGGAGAATGTCAAATGGAACGATCACAACGAATTGTTCCTTTTACAAAATTAACCGAACAAAGCCAAAGAGTTTTTCCTTTTTTATATTGAACTAAAAATAATTAATGAAAGGGTCCGTTAGAATTTTCCTTATACAACCTTTTTTTATTTCTTTAAAAAAAAAAATAACGGAACGCAACACTCAACTATGAAGCCCAACTTCCCCCAGACAGCAACTAGGATCAGTTTTTTAAGGCAGCTTTGCTGCCTTCAGCGCCGTCTCCAACTGTGCTTCGATCATTCTGTTTGCATATTTTACTGTGGACGGATATCGTCTATGTATTGTACTAATCATGAATCGTATCTCATTATCAATCCTATCTCATTACCAATCATATCTCATCATAGCACATATGCCATCATAGCACATATCCCATCGTAGCACATATCCCATCATAGATCATATCCCATCATAGATCATATACCATCATAGATCATATCCCATCGTAGATTATATCCCATGATCAATCATATATCATCATATATCATCATCATATATCATCATCATATATCATCATCATCATCATCATCATAATCAATCGTATCTGTTCGTCAGCATAAACGCCAAAAGAGAGGCTAGCCATTTGGGATGGCATTTTTTTGATATATGGCTCATATTGACGGGTGAGTCAAGCCCGTTCGAACGCATATAAATTTTTGGTGGTGGACGTTCCGCCGCCGGCACAGAGGTCAAATATACATTTTTTTGCCTTTTTTATATTTTGAGTACGGGGAATCGATCTTTTTGGTCTGTTTCGACGGATTAACGCTTCTTAAGATGATTACCGTTTTTTAAGTGCATTTCGCACAAATATCGACTGTGGAAACAATGGAAAATTGTCGGTATGGTTACTTTTAATGAAATTTTTGTACGCTCATGGACTATGAAATGGTCGTTTCTTTTTTATTGTGTTGCCACTGGCAACAGCTGTGTGACGGCAGTACGTTTCACATTTTCGGGCCAACATTTATGAAACTGAAAAATATCGCTTATATCCAAGAACCCATATAGAGTAATGGATGGATCGCATCGAATTTTTCCTATTTGAAAATGAATCGGCAATCGGAAAAGGGAAAAATTGCACTTTCCCTGAATACGTTACCTTCGTCAATGCAAATCTGATAGCCGAAGGCCCGGGGGTGTGGGGGTGGAACCCCCACTCACTACGTCATTTTCTACGCTGAAATTTCTATTTCTTTTCTCTACAAAAAGTGGACAAGATCTCTAATGTATCGATCACATAGAATTATTGGTTTTACGAAATGAAGCGAAAAATCGCTTATTTAGCGAACCCAAAGAATATTCCATTTTACAAAATATTGTGAGAATTTCCAATTTTTTCCGATTTTTGAATTGAACAGGAAAATCGCTAATTCAACAAATTGATGTAAGTTTCCCTTCCCCAAAATGTTGGGAGAATTTCCAATTTTCCATTTTACGAATTGAACCGAAAAGTTGCTAATTTAGTAAAGCCAAAGAATATTCCATTTTAGAAAATATGAAGAGAATTTCTGATTGACCAAAATCATGGAATAATTCCTCATACAGAACATGATACACCACAACGAATTTTCCCTTCTACAAAATGTTGGTAGAATTTCCAATTTTCCCTTTTACGAAACGAACCGAAAAGTCACTAATTTAGCAAAGCTAAAGAATATTCCATTTTACAGAATGTGGAGAGAATTTCCAATTGTTCCTTTCACAAAATGAACAGGAAACTCATTGAATTTTCCCTTCTACAATATGTGGGGAGAATTTCGAATTTTTCCTTTTACTAAATGAACCGAAAAGTCGCTAATAACCCAAAACCAAGCGATATTCACTTTTACAAAATGTAGAGACAATTTTCAAAATGAGAGCAAAATTTCTAATGGATCTATCACATCGAATTTTTCCTTTTACAAAATGAGCCGGAAATCGCTAATATAACAAATTCATTTAATTTTCCCTTTTACAAAATGCGGGGAGAATGTCAAATGGAACGATCACAACGAATTGTTCCTTTTACAAAATTAACCGAACAAAGCCAAAGAGTTTTTCCTTTTTTATATTGAACTAAAAATAATTAATGAAAGGGTCCGTTAGAATTTTCCTTATACAACCTTCTTTTATTTCTTTAAAAAAAAAAATAACGGAACGCAACACTCAACTATGAAGCCCAACTCCCCCCGGACAGCAACTAGGATCAGTTTTTTAAGGCAGCTTTGCTGCCTTCAGCGCCGTCTCCCACTGTGGTTCGATCATTCTGTTTGCATATTTTACTGTGGACGGATATCGTCTATGTATTGTACTAATCATGAATCGTATCTCATTATCAATCCTATCTCATTACCAATCATATCTCATCATAGCACATATGCCATCATAGCACATATCCCATCGTAGCACATATCCCATCATAGATCATATCCCATCATAGATCATATCCCATCATAGATCCTATCCCATCGTACATTATATGCCATCATCAATCATATATCATCATATATCATCATCATATATCATCATCATATATCATCATCATCATCATCATCATCATAATCAATCGTATCTGTTCGTCAGCATAAACGCTAAAAGAAAAAGGCTAGTAATCTTTCTTAATAGGTGTATGATGGTTCCTCTATTGCGCGACGGCCGCAGGCCGGAGTGCTTTTACAAATTATTCCTTATACCTGGGGGTGTTTGTTGGGTGACACAGATGGGATTTATACTAAAATTGGGTCGATATTTTTTTCGCCGATTTTTTTTTCATTTTTTCAACTATGTCTTAAAACGTCGGGCGGGAACCGCCCAACATGATAGAGGCGAAAAAAATTTGAAAAAAAATATTTTTTACCATTTTTGAGCGAAAATGAAAAATTTACATTTTACTTCGAAAATTTATGTAGTGGTGCGATGGGTGCAACGACACCCGAAGTTGCCATAGATCGACGCAGAATTTCATGGTCAACACGTAGATACCAAACACTGATCCATTCGGTTTACTCTTCGGGGAGATATTACTCGAAAGTTATTAGGGTCACTTTACTTCACTAAAAAATTTTTTGCTCAAAAACTGTGCGATTTTTTTTCTTTATATTTTCACCTATTCGTGCACTGGAACAGCCCGATCGATACATATATGACTCAATAAATCGATATGACACATTTTCGAGAAAAGTGAAAAAAAATTTTTTTTCTATTTTGGTTGACTTTTGGTTTTTCACAAGTTGCAGCCGCTGCGTCGGTCGGTGCACGGTGTGTGCGGGCTCAAAATGACGGTGCGTTCAAGACCTATCTAACGATGCCAAACACGATATGGTACGGTTTGAATTTTGGGAGAAAACACTTTCGAAGTGAGATGGAAACTTAGGGTCGGGAACACTTTCGCACTTGCTGTGCGGATCAGGTGAACTGTGGTAACGGGATTCCTTCTCTATTCGATAGAGCAGGTCCTGAGCTTTCATTAGACACCTCACACGCCGTGGTGGTTATGTTTTCCGCCGCACAAACACTCTTCAAATGGGTCACTTCGAAGCTACTCCAAAGCACAGTGAAGCAAAAATGTTTTTGATTGCCGTTTGGCCATTTGGGACGGCATTTTTTTGATATATGGCTCATATTGACGGGTGAGTCAAGCCCGTTCGAACGCATATAAATTTTTGGTGGTGGACGGTCCGCCGCCGGCACAGAGGTCAAATATACATTTTTTTGCCTTTTTTATATTTTGAGTACGGGGAATCGATCTTTTTGGTCTGTTTCGACGGATTAACGCTTCTTAAGATGATTACCGTTTATTAAGTGCATTTCGCACAAATATCGACTGTGGAAACAATGGAAAATTGTCGGTATGGTTACTTTTAATGAAATTTTTGTACGCTCATGGACTATGAAATGGTCGTTTCTTTTTTATTGTGTTGCCACTGGCAACAGCTGTGTGACGGCAGTACGTTTCACATTTTCGGGCCAACATTTATGAAACTGAAAAATATCGCTTATATCCAAGAACCCATATAGAGTAATGGATGGATCGCATCGAATTTTTCCTATTTGAAAATGAATCGGCAATCGGAAAAGGGAAAAATTGCACTTTCCCTGAATACGTTACCTTCGTCAATGCAAATCTGATAGCCGAAGGCCCGGGGGTGTGGGGGTGGAACCGCCACTCACTACGTCATTTTCTACGCTGAAATTTCTATTTCTTTTCTCTACAAAAAGTGGACAAGATCTCTAATGTATCGATCACATAGAATTATTGGTTTTACGAAATGAAGCGAAAAATCGCTTATTTAGCGAACCCAAAGAATATTCCATTTTACAAAATATTGTGAGAATTTCCAATTTTTTCCGATTTTTGAATTGAACAGGAAAATCGCTAATTCAACAAATTGATGTAAGTTTCCCTTCCCCAAAATGTTGGGAGAATTTCCAATTTTCCCTTTTACGAATTGAACCGAAAAGTCGCTAATTTAGTAAAGCCAAAAAATATTCCATTTTAGAAAATATGATTGACCAAAATCATGGAATAATTCCTCATACAAAACATGATGAGAATTTCCAATGGATCCACCACAACGAATTTTCCCTTTTACAAAATGAGCTCAAAACGCTAATTCCACAAATTCATTGAATTTTCCCTTCTACAAAATGTTGGTAGAATTTCCAATTTTCCCTTTTACGAAACGAACCGAAAAGTCACTAATTTAGCAAAGCTAAAGAATATTCCATTTTACAGAATGTGGAGAGAATTTCCAATTGTTCCTTTCACAAAATGAACAGGAAACTCATTGAATTTTCCCTTCTACAATATGTGGGTAGAATTTCGAATTTTTCCTTTTACTAAATGAACCGAAAAGTCGCTATTAACCCAAAACAAAGCGATATTCACTTTTACAAAATGTAGAGACAATTTTCAAAATGAGAGCAAAATTTCTAATGGATCTATCACATCGAATTTTTCCTTTTACAAAATGAGCTCAAAAATCGCTAATTGAACAATGTTGGAAAAATTTCTAAATTACCGAAGAAATCAAATTTTTCCTTTTACAAAATGAGCCGGAAATCGCTAATATAACAAATTCATTTAATTTTCCCTTTTACAAAATGCGGGGAGAATGTCAAATGGAACGATCACAACGAATTGTTCCTTTTACAAAATTAACCGAACAAAGCCAAAGAGTTTTTCCTTTTTTATATTGAACTAAAAATAATTAATGAAAGGGTCCGTTAGAATTTTCCTTATACAACCTTCTTTTATTTCTTTAAAAAAAAAAAAAATAACGGAACGCAACACTCAACTATGAAGCCCAACTCCCCCCGGACAGCAACTAGGATCAGTTTTTTAAGGCAGCTTTGCTGCCTTCAGCGCCGTCTCCCACTGTGGTTCGATCATTCTGTTTGCATATTTTACTGTGGACGGATATCGTCTATGTATTGTACTAATCATGAATCGTATCTCATTATCAATCCTATCTCATTACCAATCATATCTCATCATAGCACATATGCCATCATAGCACATATCCCATCGTAGCACATATCCCATCATAGATCATATCCCATCATAGATCATATCCCATCATCAATCATATCCCACCATCAATCATATCTTATCATCAATCATATCTTATCATCAATCATATCTCATCATCATCATATTGAATCGTATTTGATCGTCACCATAGGCATAAACGCCAAAAGAGAGGCTAGTAATCTTTCTTAATAGGTGTATGATGGTTCCTCTATTGCGCGACGGCCGCAGGCCGGAGTGCTTTTACAAATTATTCCTTATACCTGGGGGTGTTTGTTGGGTGACACAGATGGGATTTATACTAAAATTGGGTCGATATTTTTTTCGCCGATTTTTTTTCCATTTTTTCAACTATGTCTTAAAACGTCGGGCGGGAACCGCCCAACATGATAGAGGCGAAAAAAATTTGAAAAAAAATATTTTTTACCATTTTTGAGCGAAAATGAAAAATTTACATTTTACTTCGAAAATTTATGTAGTGGTGCGATGGGTGCAACGCCACCCGAAGTTGCCATAGATCGACGCAGAATTTCATGGTCAACACGTAGATACCAAACACAGATCCATTCGGTTTACTCTTCGGGGAGATATTACTCGAAAGTTATTAGGGTCACTTTACTTCACTAAAAAATTTTTTGCTCAAAAACTGTGCGATTTTTTTTCTTTATATTTTCACCTATTCGTGCACTGGAACAGCCCGATCGATACATATATGACTCAATAAATCGATATGACACATTTTCGAGAAAAGTGAAAAAAATTTTTTTTTCTATTTTGGTTGACTTTTGGTTTTTCACCAGTTGCAGCCGCTGCGTCGGTCGGTGCACGGTGTGTGCGGGCTCAAAATGACGGTGCGTTCAAGACCTATCTAACGATGCCAAACACGATATGGTACGGTTTGAATTTTGGGAGAAAACACTTTCGAAGTGAGATGGAAACTTAGGGTCGGGAACACTTTCGCACTTGCTGTGCGGATCAGGTGAACTGTGGTAACGGGATTCCTTCTCTATTCGATAGAGCAGGTCCTGAGCTTTCATTAGACACCTCACACGCCGTGGTGGTTATGTTTTCCGCCGCACAAACACTCTTCAAATGGGTCACTTCGAAGCTACTCCAAAGCACAGTGAAGCAAAAATGTTTTTGATTGCCGTTTAGCCATTTGGGACGGCATTTTTTTGATATATGGCTCATATTGACGGGTGAGTCAAGCCCGTTCGAACGCATATAAATTTTTGGTGGTGGACGGTCCGCCGCCGGCACAGAGGTCAAATATACATTTTTTTGCCTTTTTTATATTTTGAGTACGGGGAATCGATCTTTTTGGTCTGTTTCGACGGATTAACGCTTCTTAAGATGATTACCGTTTATTAAGTGCATTTCGCACAAATATCGACTGTGGAAACAATGGAAAATTGTCGGTATGGTTACTTTTAATGAAATTTTTGTACGCTCATGGACTATGAAATGGTCGTTTCTTTTTTATTGTGTTGCCACTGGCAACAGCTGTGTGACGGCAGTACGTTTCACATTTTCGGGCCAACATTTATGAAACTGAAAAATATCGCTTATATCCAAGAACCCATATAGAGTAATGGATGGATCGCATCGAATTTTTCCTATTTGAAAATGAATCGGCAATCGGAAAAGGGAAAAATTGCACTTTCCCTGAATACGTTACCTTCGTCAATGCAAATCTGATAGCCGAAGGCCCGGGGGTGTGGGGGTGGAACCCCCACTCACTACGTCATTTTCTACGCTGAAATTTCTATTTCTTTTCTCTACAAAAAGTGGACAAGATCTCTAATGTATCGATCACATAGAATTATTGGTTTTACGAAATGAAGCGAAAAATCGCTTATTTAGCGAACCCAAAGAATATTCCATTTTACAAAATATTGTGAGAATTTCCAATTTTTTCCGATTTTTGAATTGAACAGGAAAATCGCTAATTCAACAAATTGATGTAAGTTTCCCTTCCCCAAAATGTTGGGAGAATTTCCAATTTTCCCTTTTACGAATTGAACCGAAAAGTTGCTAATTTAGTAAAGCCAAAGAATATTCCATTTTAGAAAATATGAAGAGAATTTCTGATTGACCAAAATCATGGAATAATTCCTCATACAGAACATGATGAGAATTTCCAATGGATCCACCACAACGAATTTTCCCTTTTACAAAATGAGCTCAAAACGGTAATTCCACAAATTCATTGAATTTTCCCTTCTACAAAATGTTGGTAGAATTTCCAATTTTCCCTTTTACGAAACGAACCGAAAAGTCACTAATTTAGCAAAGCTAAAGAATATTCCATTTTACAGAATGTGGAGAGAATTTCCAATTGTTCCTTTCACAAAATGAACAGGAAACTCATTGAATTTTCCCTTCTACAATATGTGGGGAGAATTTCGAATTTTTCCTTTTACTTAATGAACCGAAAAGTCGCTAATAACCCAAAACCAAGCGATATTCACTTTTACAAAATGTAGAGACAATTTTCAAAATGAGAGCAAAATTTCTAATGGATCTATCACATCGAATTTTTCCTTTTACAAAATGAGCTCAAAAATCGCTAATTGAACAATGTTGGAAAAATTTCTAAATTACCGAAGAAATCAAATTTTTCCTTTTACAAAATGAGCCGGAAATCGCTAATATAACAAATTCATTTAATTTTCCCTTTTACAAAATGCGGGGAGAATGTCAAATGGAACGATCACAACGAATTGTTCCTTTTACAAAATTAACCGAACAAAGCCAAAGAGTTTTTCCTTTTTTATATTGAACTAAAAATAATTAATGAAAGGGTCCGTTAGAATTTTCCTTATACAACCTTTTTTTATTTCTTTTTTCAAAAAAAAAAACGGAACGCAACACTCAACTATGAAGCCCAACTCCCCCCAGACAGCAACTAGGATCAGTTTTTTAAGGCAGCTTTGCTGCCTTCAGCGCCGTCTCCCACTGTGGTTCGATCATTCTGTTTGCATATTTTACTGTGGACGGATATCGTCTATGTATTGTACTAATCATGAATCGTATCTCATTATCCCATCATAGCACATATCCCATCGTAGCACATATCCCATCATAGATCATATCCCATCATAGATCATATACCATCATAGATCCTATCCCATCATCAATCATATCTTATCATCAATCATATCATATCATCAATCATATCTCCTCAACATCATAATCAATCGTATCTGTTCGTCAGCATAAACGCCAAAAGAGAGGCTAGTTATCTTTCTTAATAGGTGTTTGAGGTATCCTCTAATGTGTGATGGCCGAAGGCCAGAGCACATTCCCCGTGGTAGCTGTGCACCTGGGGGTGACTGTTGCCCGCGCCAGACGGGTTTAACACTAAAATTGGGCCGATATTTTTTCGACCGATTTTTTTTCCATTTTTTTAACTATGTCTCATAATGTCGGGCGGGAACCGCCCGACATGATAGTGGCGAAAAAAATTTGAAAAAAATCATTTTTTACGATTTTTGAGTGAAAATGAATGAAATACAGCTTACATTGCGAATTTTGATAGGGGTATGATGGGAGCGTCGGCACCCGGAGGTGCCATGGATCGACGCAGATTTTCATGACCGACACGTAGATACCAAACATCGACCCATTTGGCTTTGTCTTCGGCGAGATATTACTCAAAAACTGAAAATGGTCATTTTACGTTAGTGAAAAATTTTTTGCTCAAAAACTGTGCGATTTTTTTTCTTCATATTTTCACCTTAGAATCGACTGGAACGGCCCGATCGATACATATATGACTCAATAAATCCAAAGGGGACATTTTTGAGAAAAGTGAAAAAAAAATTTTTTTGACTTTTGATGGACTTTTGGTTTTTGACCATTTGCAGCCAGTGCATCGCTCGGTGTACGGTGTGTGTGGGCTCAAAATGACGGCACGTTCAAGACCTATCTAACGATTACAAACACGATATGGTGCGGTTTGAATTTTGGGAGAAAACACTTTGGAAGTGAGATGGAAACTTAGGGTCGGGAACACTTTTGCACTTGCTGTGTGGATCAGGGGGACTGTGGTAACAATTTTTTTTCTCTATTCGATAGAGCAGGTCCTGAGCTTTCATTAGACACCTCACACGCCGTGGTGGTTATGTTTTCCACCGCACAAACACTCTTCAAATGGGTCACTTCGAAGCTACTCCAAAGCACAGTGAAGCAAAAATGTTTTTGCTTGCCGTTTGGCCATTTCTGATGGCATTTTTTTGATATATGGCTCATATTGACGGGTGAGTCAAGCCCGTTCGAACGCATATAAATTTTTGGTGGTGGACGCTCCGCCGCCGGCACAGAGGTCGAAAATGCAATTTTTTGCCTTTTTGATATTTTGAGTGCGGGGAATCGATTTTTTTGGTCTGTTTCGACGGATTAACGCTTTTTAAGATGATTAGCGTTTATTAAGTGCATTTCGCACGAATATCGGCTGTGGAAACAATGGAAAATTGTCGGTGTGGTTACTTTTAATGAATTTTTTGTGCGCTCATGGACTGTGAAATGGTCGTTTATTTTTCATTGGGTTACCACTGTCAACAGCTGTATAACGGCAGTACGTTTCACACTTTCCGGTCAACATTTATGAAACTGAAAAATATCGCTTATATCCAAGAACACATATAGAGTAATGGATTGAAATTTTCCTATTAGAAAATGAATCGGAAGTTCGCTAATGGAAAAGGGAAAAATTGCATTTTCCTTAATACGTTACCATCGTCAATGCTAATCTGATAGCCGGAGGCCCGGGGGTGTGGGGGTGGAACCCCCACTCACTACGTCATTTTCTACACTGAAATTTCTATTTTTTTTTTCTCTAGAAAAATTGGACAAGATCACATAGAATTATTGGTTTTAGGATCGTTTTAGGATGAAGTCGCTAATTTAGCAAAGCCAAAGAATATTCCATTTTACAAAATATGGGGAGAATTTCCAATTTTTTCCGATTTTTGAATTAAACAGAAAAATCGCTATTTCAACAAATTGATGTAAGTTTGCCTTCTACAAAATGTTGGGAGAATTTCCAATTTTCCCTTTTACGAATTGAACCGAAAAGTCGTTAATTTAGTAAAGCCAAAGAATATTCCATTTTTAGAAAATATGAAGAGAATTTCTAATTGACCACAATCATGCAATTATTGCTTATACAAAACGTGATGAGAATTTCTAATGAACGACCACAACGAATTTTCCCTTTTACAAAATGAGCTCAAAAACCGGTAATTCCACAAATTCATTGAATTTTCCCTTCTACAAAATGTTGGTAGAATTTCCAATTTTCCGTTTTACGAAACGAACCGAAAAGTCACTAATAATAGCAAAGCTAAAGAATATTCCATTTTACAGAATGTGGGGAGAATTTCCAATTGTTCCTTTTACAAGATGAACAGGAAAATCATTGAATTTTCCCTTCTACTAAATGTTGGGAGAATTTCCAATTGTTCCTTTTACAAGATGAACAGGAAAATCATTGAATTTTCCCTTCTACTAAATGTTGGGAGAATTTGCAATTTTTCCTTTCACCAAATGAACCGAAAAAAACGCTAATTTAGCAAAGCCAAAGAATATTCCATTTTGGAAAATATGGGGAGAATTTCTAATTGACCAAAATCATGGAATAATTCCTGATACGAAACGTGATGAGAATGTTTCTAATGGAACGACCACAACGAACTTTCCCTTTTACAAAATGAGCTGGAAAATCGCTAATTCAACAAATTTATGAAAGTTTCCATTCTACAATATGTGTGGAGAATTTCGAATTTTTCCTTTTACTAAATGAACCGAATAATCGCTAATAACCAAAAACCAAGCACTATTCCCTTTTACAAAATGTAGAGAGAATTTTCAAATTTTTATTTTTACAAAATGTGAGCAAAATTTCTAATGTATTGATCACATAGAATTATTGGTTTTACGAAATGAAGCGAAAAATCGCTAATTTAGCGAAACCAAAAGACATTCCATTTTACAAAATATTGTGAAAATTTCCAATTTTTTCAGATTTTTGAATTGAACAGGAATATCGCTAATTCAACAAATTGATGTAAGTTTCCCTTCTACAAAATGTTGGGAGAATTTCCAATTTTCCCTTTTACGAATTGAACCGAAAAGTCGCTAACTTAGTAAAGCCAAAGAATATTCCATTTTAGAAAATATGAAGAGAATTTCTAATTGACCACAATCATGGAACAATTCCTTATACAGAACGTGATGAGAATTTCCAATGGATCCACCACAACGAATTTTCCCTTTTACAAAATGAGCTCAAAACGCTAATTCCACAAATTCATTGAATTTTCCCTTCTACAAAATGTTGATAGAATTTCCAATTTTCCCTTTTACGGAACGAACCGAAAAGTCACTAATTTAGCAAAGCTAAAGAATATTTCATTTTACAGAATGTGGGGAGAATTTCCAATTGTTCCTTTCACAAAATGAACAGTAAAATCATTGAATTTTCCCTATTACAATATGTGGGAAGACTTTCGATTTTTTCCTTTTACTAAGTGAACCGAAAAGTCGCTAATAACCCAAAACCAAGCAATATTCACTTTTACAAAATGTAGAGACAATTTTCAAATTTCTATTTTTCAAAATGTGAGCAAAATTTCTAATAGATCGATCACATCGAATTTTTCCTTTTACAAAATGAGCACAAAAATCGCTAATTGAACCATTTACACAATGTTGGAAAAATTTCTAATTGAACGAAGAAATCAAATTTTTCCTTTTACAAAATGAGCCGGAAATCGCTAATATAACAAATTCATTTAATTTTCCCTTTTACAAAATGCGGGGAGAATGTCAAATGGAACGATCACAACGAATTGTTCCTTTTACAAAATTAACCGAACAAAGCCAAAGAGTTTTTCCTTTTTTATATTGAACTAAAAATAATTAATGAAACGGCCCGTTGGGAATTTCCTTATACAACCTTTTTTATTTCTTTTTTCAAAAAAAAAATAACGGAACGCAACACTCAACTATGAAGCCCAACTCCCCCCGGACAGCAACTAGGATCAGTTTTTTAAGGCAGCTTTGCTGCCTTCAGCGCCGTCTCCCACTGTGGTTCGATCATTCTGTTTGCATATTTTACTGTGGACGGATATCGTCTATGTATTGTACTAATCATGAATCGTCTCATTTTCAATCCTATCTCATTATCAATCATATCTCATCATATCACATATGCCATCATAGCACAGATCCCATCTTAGCACATATTCCATCATAGCACATATCCCATCATAGATCATATCCCATCATAGATCATATCCCATCGTAGATTATATCCCATCATCGATTATATCCCATCATCAATCATATATCATCATATATCATCATCATATATCATCATCATCATCATCATCATCATAATCAATCGTATCTGTTCGTCAGCATAAACGCCAAAAGAGAGGCTAGTAATCTTTCTTAATAGGTGTTTGATGGTTCCTCTATTGCGCGACGGCCGCAGGCCGGAGTGCTTTTACAAATTATTCCTTATACCTGGGGGTGTTTGTTGGGTGACACAGATGGGATTTATACTAAAATTGGGTCGATATTTTTTTCGCCGATTTTTTTTTCATTTTTTCAACTATGTCTTAAAACGTCGGGCGGGAACCGCCCAACATGATAGAGGCGAAAAAAATTTGAAAAAAAATATTTTTTACCATTTTTGAGCGAAAATGAAAAATTTACATTTTACTTCGAAAATTTATGTAGTGGTGCGATGGGTGCAACGACACCCGAAGTTGCCATAGATCGACGCAGAATTTCATGGTCAATACGTAGATACCAAACACTGATCCATTCGGTTTACTCTTCGGGGAGATATTACTCGAAAGTTATTAGGGTCACTTTACTTCACTAAAAAATTTTTTGCTCAAAAACTGTGCGATTTTTTTTCTTTATATTTTCACCTATTCGTGCACTGGAACAGCCCGATCGATACATATATGACTCAATAAATCGATATGACACATTTTCGAGAAAAGTGAAAAAAAATTTTTTTTCTTTATTGGTTGACTTTTGGTTTTTTACCAGTTGCAGCCGCTGCGTCGGTCGGTGCACGGTGTGTGCGGGCTCAAAATGACGGTGCGTTCAAGACCTATCTAACGATGCCAAACACGATATGGTACGGTTTGACTTTTGGGAGAAAACACTTTCGAAGTGAGATGGAAACTTAGGGTCGGGAACACTTTCGCACTTGCTGTGCGGATCAGGTGAACTGTGGTAACGGGATTCCTTCTCTATTCGATAGAACAGGTCCTGAGCTTTCATTAGACACCTCACACGCCGTGGTGGTTATGTTTTCCGCCGCACAAACACTCTTCAAATGGGTCACTTCGAAGCTACTCCAAAGCACAGTGAAGCAAAAATGTTTTTGATTGCCGTTTGGCCATTTGGGATGGCATTATTTTGATATATGGCTCATATTGACGGGTGAGTCAAGCCCGTTCGAACGCATATAAATTTTTGGTGGTGGACGTTCCGCCGCCGGCACAGAGGTCAAATATACATTTTTTTGCCTTTTTTATATTTTGAGTACGGGGAATCGATCTTTTTGGTCTGTTTCGACGGATTAACGCTTCTTAAGATGATTACCGTTTATTAAGTGCATTTCGCACAAATATCGACTGTGGAAACAATGGAAAATTGTCGATATGGTTACTTTTAATGAAATTTTTGTACGCTCATGGACTATGAAATGGTCGTTTCTTTTTTATTGTGTTGCCACTGGCAACAGCTGTGTAATGGCAGTACGTTTCACATTTTCGGGCCAACATTTATGAAACTGAAAAATATCGCTTATATCCAAGAACACATATAGAGTAATGGATGGATCGCATCGAATTTTTCCTATTTGAAAATGAATCGGCAATCGGAAAAGGGAAAAATTGCACTTTCCCTGAATACGTTACTTTCGTCAATGCAAATCTGATAGCCGAAGGCCCGGGGGTGTGGGGGTGGAACCCCCACTCACTACGTCATTTTCTACGCTGAAATTTCTATTTCTTTTCTCTACAAAAAGTGGACAAGATCTCTAATGTATCGATCACATAGAATTATTGGTTTTACGAAATGAAGCGAAAAATCGCTTATTTAGCGAACCCAAAGAATATTCCATTTTACAAAATATTGTGAGAATTTCCCATTTTTTCCGATTTGAATTGAACAGAAAATTCGCTAATTCAACAAATTGATGTAAGTTTCCCTTCCCCAAAATGTTGGGAGAATTTCCAATTTTCCATTTTACGAATTGAACCGAAAAGTCGCTAATTTAGTAAAGCCAAAGAATATTCCATTTTAGAAAATATGAAGAGAATTTCTGATTGACCAAAATCATGGAATAATTCCTCATACAAAACATGATACACCACAACGAATTTTCCCTTCTACAAAATGTTGGTAGAATTTCCAATTTTCTCTTTTACGAAACGAACCGAAAAGTCACTAATTTAGCAAAGCTAAAGAATATTCCATTTTACAGAATGTGGAGAGAATTTCCAATTGTTCCTTTCACAAAATGAACAGGAAACTCATTGAATTTTCCCTTCTACAATATGTGGGGAGAATTTCGAATTTTTCCATTTACTAAATGAACCGAAAAGTCGCTAATAACCCAAAACCAAGCGATATTCACTTTTACAAAATGTAGAGACAATTTTCAAAATGAGAGCAAAATTTCTAATGGATCTATCACATCGAATTTTTCCTTTTACAAAATGAGCCGGAAATCGCTAATATAACAAATTCATTTAATTTTCCCTTTTACAAAATGCGGGGAGAATGTCAAATGGAACGATCACAACGAATTGTTCCTTTTACAAAATTAACCGAACAAAGCCAAAGAGTTTTTCCTTTTTTATATTGAACTAAAAATAATTAATGAAAGGGTCCGTTAGAATTTTCCTTATACAACCTTCTTTTATTTCTTTAAAAAAAAAAATAACGGAACGCAACACTCAACTATGAAGCCCAACTCCCCCCGGACAGCAACTAGGATCAGTTTTTTAAGGCAGCTTTGCTGCCTTCAGCGCCGTCTCCCACTGTGGTTCGATCATTCTGTTTGCATATTTTACTGTGGACGGATATCGTCTATGTATTGTACTAATCATGAATCGTATCTCATTATCAATCCTATCTCATTACCAATCATATCTCATCATAGCACATATGCCATCATAGCACATATCCCATCGTAGCACATATCCCATCATAGATCATATCCCATCATAGATCATATCCCATCATAGATCCTATCCCATCGTACATTATATGCCATCATCAATCATATATCATCATATATCATCATCATATATCATCATCATATATCATCATCATCATCATCATCATCATAATCAATCGTATCTGTTCGTCAGCATAAACGCTAAAAGAAAAAGGCTAGTTATCTTTCTTAATAGGTGTTTGAGGTATCCTCTAATGTGCGATGGCCGAAGCCAGAGCACATTCCCCGTGGTAGCTGTGCACCTGGGGGTGTTTGTTGGGGGGCGAGATGAGATTTATACTAAATTTGGGTCGATATTTTTTTCGCGAAATTTTTTTCCATTTTTTTAACCATGTCTTAAAATGTCGGGCGGGAACCGCCCGACATGATAGTGGCGAAAAAAATTTGAAAAAAATCATTTTTTACGATTTTTGAGTGAAAATGAATGAAATACAGCTTACATTGCGAATTTTGGTAGGGGTATGATGGGAGCGTCGGCACCCGGAGGTGCCATGGATCGACGCAGATTTTCATGACCGACACGTAGATACCAAACATCGACCCATTTGGCTTTGTCTTCGGGGAGATATTACTCAAAAACTGAAAATGGTCATTTTACGTTAGTGAAAAATTTTTTGCTCAAAAACTGTGCGATTTTTTTTCTTCATATTTTCACCTTAGCCTCGACTGGAACGGCCCGATCGATACATATATGACTCAATAAATCCAAAGGGGACATTTTTGAGAAAAGTGAAAAAAAAATTTTTTTGACTTTTGGTCGACTTTTGGTTTCTGACCATTTGCAGCCAGTGCATCGCTCGGTGTACGGTGTGTGTGGGCTCAAAATGACGGCACGTTCAAGACCTATCTAACGATTACAAACACGATATGGTGCGGTTTGAATTTTGGGAGAAAACACTTTGGAAGTGAGATGGAAACTTAGGGTCGGGAACACTTTTGCACTTGCTGTGTGGATCAGGGGGACTGTGGTAACGGGATTCTTTCTCTATTCGATAGAGCAGGTCCTGAGCTTTCATTAGACACCTCACACGCCATAGTCATGATGTTTTCCGCCGCACAAACACTCTTCAAATGGGTCACTTCGAAGCTACTCCAAAGCACAGTGAAGCAAAAATGTTTTTGCTTGCCGTGTGGTCATTTCTGATGGCATTTCTTTGATATATAGCTCATATTGACGGGTGAGTCAAGCCCGTTCGAACGCATATAAATTTTTGGTGGTGGACACTCCGCCGCGGCACAGCGGTCGAAAATGCATTTTTTTACCTTTTTGATATTTTGAGTGTGGGGAATCGATTTTTTCGCTCTGTTTCGACGGATTAACGCGTTTTAAGATGATAACCGTTTATTAAGTGCATTTCGCACGAATATCGGCTGTGGAAACAATGAAAAATTGTCGGTGTGGTTACTTTTAATGAAATTTTTGTGCGCTCATGGACTGTGAAATGGTCGTTTCTTTTTTATTGTGTTGCCACTGTCAACACCTGTGTAACGGCAGTACGTTTCACATTTTCGGGCCCACATTTATGAAAGTGAAAAATATCGCTTATATCCAAGAACACATATAGAGTAATGGATCGGATCGGATCGAATTTTGACTATTAGAAAATGTATAGGAAATTCGCTATTGAAAACGATCAATACGTTACTTTCGTCATTTTCTACGCTGAAATTTCTATTTTTTTTCTCTACAAAAAGTGGACAAGATCTCTAATGGTATTGATCACATAGAATTATTGGTTTTACGAAATGAAGCGAAAAATCGCTAATTTAGCGAACCCAAAGAATAATTCCATTTTACAAAATATTGTGAGAATTTCCAATTTTTTCCGATTTTTTACTTAAACAGGAAAATCGCTATTTCAACAAAATCATTGAATTTTCCTTTTAGCAATATGTCGGAAGAATTTCCAATTTTACCTTTTGAGAATCGAACCGAAAATCGCTAATTTGGCGAAGCCAAAGAATAGTCCATTTTAGAAAATATGGGGAGAATTTCTAATTGACCAAAATCATGGAATCATTCCTGATACAACGCGTGATGAGAATTTCTAATGGAACGACCACAACGAATTTTCCTTATAACAAAATGAGCTCAAAAATCGCTAATTCCACAAATTCATTGAATTTTCCCTTCAACAATATGTGGAGAATTTCCAATTTTTCCTTTTACAAAAAAATGAACGATCGCATCGAATTTTCCGTTTACAAATTCAACAAATAAATCGGCAGAGAATATTCACCTTTTACTAAATGAATCGAAAAATCGCTAATAACCCAAAACCAAGCAATTTTCCCTTTTACAAAATGCGGGAAGAATATCCAATGAACCAATCACAACAAATTGTTCCTTTTACAAAATGAAACGAACATTTATGAAACTGAAAAATATTGCTTACACATATAGAGTAATGTATCGATCGCATCGAATTTTTCCTATTGGAAATTCGCTAATTGAAAACGGAAAAATTGAAATACGTTACTTTCGTCAATACAAATCTGATAGCCGGAGGCCCGGGGTGTGGAGGTGGAACCCCCACTCATAACGTCATCTTCTACACTGAAATTTCATTTGGTAAATAACAATGGAATTACTTCCCAACATTCTGTTTAAATGGAATATTCTTTTGCTTTGCTAAATATACTTTCCGGTTCGTTTTCGTAAAATGAAATTGAAATCTACCTACATCTTTGAGAAGAAAATACAATGGAATTGTTGTAATTACCGCCGTCTTTTGAGATCCATTTGTAAAAGTGAAAATTCGTAGGGTTATCAGTTGAAATTCTCATTCACTTTGTATATAAATTATTCATCATTTTGTGTCAATTAGAAATTCTCCCCATATTTTTCTAAAATGGAATTTCTTTGGCTTTCTAAAATTAGCCATTCTCGCTACATTTTCATAAAATTCAATAATTCTATGTTAGAAAGCTTCCGTCGCCTGCGTAATCATCTTTTCTAAAGAAAATTAGAAATTTCAAAG